>NW_015159726.1:668286-676576 GCF_001447785.1 Gekko japonicus | reverse complement strand
GAGCGTCACTGAAAAGTACTGGGACCAGACGTGTTGATAAATGAAACAGCTCATAGTTTATTTCAGCTCGGAATACAAGACAAGGAAAGCAGGACCGGAGGCCTGCTTATATTCCCATACTGAACCACACCCAAACACACACCCACACCCGTGATAGAATTATTTACAGTGCACTTGTCTTCAATGGGTCACTCTAGGATCCTGACCGCCCGATTGGGTGCGTTCTAGGATCCGTGCTGGCTATTGTCTAAGAGAGCGAAGCTTAAGCCGTTCGCATGGCTGTGTGAGGACCCGACCATGTGAGCAGTCTATATAAGAACACAACAGTCTCCCAGATTACAAAAAGTACCACTAAAGTGGCAATCCTGAAGACATTTCCTGGGAGTAATCCCCATTGAGTAACATGAGGCTTACTTCTGAGAAGACCTGCTTCCCACGAAGAACAGTCTAGAGACCATTTCCCCTCCCTCAGGGCCTTTCAAACTCAAATGTTACCTAACTCCATCCCTAGGTAAACATTCGTTTTAGTGTAGAAAGCAGGGTATGCAGGTAGGTTTGTTTGAAGTAGACACGGTAGACATGAGCCTTTCCTCCTCAATTTTCGAGATAAGTGTCATAAAATAAACTAGTGTTTCCTGTGGAGTCCCTTTACCTGAACACATAAATCCCTTGTAAATTCGACCTCTTTCAAAAATAGGCAGAAGAAGGAAAAAACACAGCATATAGTTGATTTACATGAAATCTTATATTTTACTGATTATATTTCAATTTACTGTGTGCTCAGCATTCCAGTCTTATAATCAGATGGAATCCCAGATAAAATTTCATTTAATCCAAATTAAAAGAGCAATAGGAACATTTTCAGATACTCCAAGACAAACCAGCAGAAAATTCATATCATGTAACTATTTTAATACTATCAAGTATTGAAAAAATACAATTTTTGTGGTAGGCTTTATAGATCAAGCACAGTGGCAAAACCTATCTTCTTATGCAGGCTTTCCCATTTCACCACATGATTTTTTTCAAACCAATATTTCTCAGGAAAGGGAAGAGTTGTTTTCACTTATTTCCATGGTAAATACTAGCTTCCCCTTATTTTTTTTCCAGCTGTAATCCCCCTTCATGTTAACAGTATTTATCCTATGTATTACAGACTTGTTCTTTACTAGCAATATAAGATGAGAGGAGCCATATATTTTCCACTTCAGTAATGTTCCTCAATGTATGCTAAAAGCAAAAGGAAAACATTGTTCATATCACTAAGACTTTTCTTATTCTGCTGTTTGCAAACCCTCGTCTGACTTGCAGCTGACTTAAGTTTATTCTGCTTTTCTCATAATGATTCCAACCGCTTTTCCTTATAAGTCAGTCCAAGAGATTTCTGTGGAGCGTGTGACAGGCCAATCCCATGCATATGTGCTTGAAAGTATCTGAATCTTACGAACAGTTTTTCTGGCACAAGAGACAGAAGGGGCTCATTATGACCCACAAAAAGCTATGCCAGGGACTATCAGTGTGATTCTTACACCTTTCTAAGCCCATTGACTTAATTGAGGTTTAGAAGGATGCCACTATTGTGTTCCCCATAGCAACCTATGGCTGTGAAAGTTGGACCATGAAGAAGCAAGACAGGAGGAAAATCGACTCATTTGAGCTGTGGTGCTGGAGAAGGCTCCTGTGCATTCCTTGGACAGCAAAGGTGACAAACAAGCAAGTACTAGAGCACATAATGTCATTGGAAGGGAAAATCATAAAACTGCGACTGACTTATTTCAGTCATGTCATGCCAAAGAACTCACTAGAAAAAGCAATTGTGCTTGGATTGGTTAGCGGCAAAAGGAAAACGGTACACCGGTGGCTAGACACCATAAAAGTCAACACCAGCCTGAGCATGGAACAATTCAAAGAAACAGTACAAGATCGGAAAACATGGAGAGAGCTGGCCCATAAAATTGCCAAGAGTCGGACATGACTGAATGGCTAACAACAACAACTCCATTTAGGACTGCAGTGTATTTGACCTGCATGGACAAAAATACACAACAGTCTATATTGAGGAAACTGGGCAAGATAAGAACATAAGAACATAAGAGATGCCAATGTTGGATCAGGCCAAAGGCCCATCCAGTCCAACACTCTGTGTCACACAGTGGCCAGAAATACCAGTGCCATCAGGAGGTCCAGCAGTGGGGCCAGGACATTAGAAGCCCTCCCACTGTTGACCCCCCCAAGCACCAAGATGACAGAGCATCACTTGCCCCAGAGCCCCTATCTATACCTTGTGGCTAATAGCCACTGATGGACGTCTGCTCCATATGCTTATCTAATTCCCTTTTGAAGCCGTCCATGCTTGTAGCCACCACCACTTCCTGTGGCAGTGAATTTCAAGTGTTAATCACTCTTTGGGTGAAGAAGTACTTCCTCTTATCCGTTCTAATCTGACCGCTCAGCAATTTCATGGAGTGCCCACGAGTTCTTGTATTGTGAGAAAGGGAGAAAAGTACCTCTTTCTCTACTTGCTCTTTCCCATGCATAATCTTATAAACCTCGATCATGTCACCCCTCAGTCGTCTTTTCTCCAAGCTAAAGAGCCCTAAGCGCCTTAACCTTTCCTCATAGGGAAAGTGTTCCAACCCTTTTATCATTCGAGTTGCCCTTTTCTGCACTTTTTCCAAAGCTATAATATCCTTTTTAAGGTGTGGTGACCAGAATTGCACACAGTATTCCAGATGAGGTCGCACCATTGATTTATATAGGGGCATTATGATATTGGCTGATCTGTTTTCAATACCCTTCCTAATAATCCCCAGCATAGCATTTGCCTTCTTTATTGCAGTCACACACTGTCTCGACATTTTCAGTGAGTTATCTACTACAACTCCAAGATCTCTCTCTTGATCAGTGTCTGCCAGTTCAGACCCCATCAACGTGTATTTATATTTAGGATTTTTGGCTCCAATATGCATCACCTTGCACTTGGCCACATTGAACCCCATTTGCCATGTTGACGCCCACTCGCCCATCTTTGACAGATCCCTTTGGAGTGCCTCACAATCCTCACTGGTTTTCACCACCCTGAACAACTTTGTATCATCCGCAAATTTAACCACTTCACTGCTTACTCCCAACTCCAAATCATTAATGAACAAGTTAAAAAGCAGTGGACCAAGTACTGATCCCTGTGGTACCCCACTGCTTACCCCCCTCCACTGGGAGAACTGCCCATTTATACTCACTCTCTGTTTTCTATTAATTAGCCAGTTTTTGATCCATAAAAGGACTTGTCCTTTTATCCCATGATTTTTGAGCTTACTTAGGAGGCTTTGATGAGGAACTTTATCAAAAGCTTTCTGGAAGTCAAGGTAAACAATATCTATTGGCTCCCCCTTGTCCACATGTTTGTTCACCCCCTCAAAGAACATTAACAGGTTAGTGAGACAAGATCTTCCCTTACATAGATAGTACCTCCTCCATCTTGTGTCAATGAAGAAGCGGGCAGAATAAAACCTGTTATATTCATTGGGTAAGCGCTCTAAGATTGTAACCTGAAACAATCCTAGGAACAAGGCTGGAATTACACGATAAAAAGCAAATGTGATGTTTGCCTGATAATACAAGCGGGGCAGTGAATATCTGTACTGGAAAATCAGCAAATGGCTGTGCCTAACCTTTGTCCCTTGAGTGACAAAGGGGTGGGAAGGATTGCAGAGGAAAATGGCCCAGAGTTAAAGGATTAAACTACCCACTCTGCCTGTCAGTTCTCCCTCTCAAATGCATCCTCCCCCCCCCCCCTTATTGTTATCTGGCAAATACATGGTTTAGGAGCATTGTATTTGCCAAAGTGATGCAGAGCTCTCACCCAAGTCCCATTTAATTAACTGACACTTACTTCTGGGTAAACATAGAATCAGCTATTAGGGCACACACTTACTAGAGAGTAAGGGCCTAACTGCATGTTATGCTTCTTGCATTGCAATGAAACGTATATTACAAGTTCAGTGCTGGGAACTTCCAGACATGGGCAGGGCTGATTCAGATGAAGACCACTGTGTATGGCGAGGGGGCTTCCGCCTTTCTCTCTACTGTTTCCCCAACCTGAAACAGCCCCAGTGGACCACTATAGCACTCCCCAGAGCCATTTCAGGTTGGGAAAGTACTGAGAGAAGAAAACTTAAACTCCTCTCCTAATACACTGTGGTCCTGGGTTTTGGCCACTGTGTGACAGAGTGTTGGACTGGATGGGGCACTGGTCCGATCCAACATGACTTCTCTTATGTTCCAAAATGCCAATAACCAGGGGTGTTCTAGAAAACAGAACACCTCTGCCACCCATTTGGGAACCCCAGTTGAGGGAACTGGCTTTTCTATTTGGAGTTTCAACCTTTAAAAAGTTAGGTATAATTTTTCATCCATTAGTAAGTTTAAATGTATTCTTAATATAGGGGGAGGGCTTTCTATAAGTAAATAGCTTACTATGAACTGAGTTTGTCCACATTTTTCATTGTCTTGAGTTATTTCTCATAAGAAGTTGAACAGAATGAGTGTCTCCAGTGATGTGGGAATTGTGTACCTGAAAAAAGCTGGTCTCACCTGCAGTGCCTTCAGCTTCAAAAATTAGTCTTCAAGAAAAGAAAGACTTCCAGAAGCAATACACAGCAACAGCAACAGGAAGTCACTGATGGGGCTGGGTGGAGGAGAGCTAATAGCATTATGAAGTGATGTTGTAGCTTTTGCCCATAGTATTTTTGACAGTTAAATTGCTGTAGAGGACAACATGGGCCTATAATGACCACAGGATGATATTGGGATTATAAGGACCTGCTCCCCAGTTCCAGACTTAACCATTAAAATGATGCAAATAAATGTTCATGATTATATTGTTGGTGGATATCCTATTCATTTTACCTCATTGATGAAATAAAATGCACTGGACTCTCCATACTTTGGCAGGTTAAAGGTGGCACTCCATCAAGAGTCTTGCTTCAGAAACTTCAGTAGCAAAATAATGAATTCCAAGAGAATGGTATCAAAGCAAACAAACAATATAATCCTAAACAGGGTTACACACTGAAGTTGGTGGTTTTAGAAGGGTGCACAACTGTTTTTGATGGCACTGCAAGAAGTGGAACACCGAAAGCACATCAATCCCAGCCAGTGTTCCCTCTAAGCTGAGTGTGAGCTAGCTCACAGGTTTTTAGCCTCCAGCTCACACATTTTTGTCTTAGCTCAGGAAGGATAGCTCCAGAGCAGTGTTCCCTCTAAGCTGAATTAGTGTGACCTAGCTCACAGTTTTTTAGCCTCCGGCTCACAGATTTTTGTCTTAGCTCAGGAAGGATGGCTCCAGAGCAGACTAATTTATGCAGTCGCCAGATTGCCTGCTCACAACTTTAATGGCAGAAGTTCACAAAGTAGAATTTTGCTCACGAGAATTCACAGCTTAGAGGGAACATTGCTCCAGAGCAAACTAATTTATGCAGTAGCCAAATCGCTCACTCACAACTTTAATGCCAGTAGTTCAGAAAGTAGAATTTTTGCTCACAAGACTCCACAGCTTAGCGGGAGCATTGCCAGCTCTGATCATAATGGCAACCAATAACAGGAAATTATAGGCTTCCCAAGCCCCCCAGGGGGCGGGGAAACCCCTGCCCCAGAGGCCCATTCCCCGTCGCCGGCAGATCGGGCGACCACGCAGGGCACGCTGGGGGCGGGGCCACAGCCATCCGAGGGGAAACTCTATGGTTTTCCCTCGTATGGCCGTGGCCCCGCCCCCAGCGTGCCTGGCGTCGTCACATCACTTCTGGGTGACGTGCATGCGGTGCATGCGTAACTGAAGCTGCCCGGGAGCCCCCTGCTCCCGGCGAAAATCCACTTGGCAACCAGTGTTCCCTCTAAGCTGAGTTAGTGTGAGCTAGCTCACAGTTTTTTAGCCTCCGGCTCCCACATTTTTGTCTTGGCTCAGGAAGGGATGGCTCCAGAGCAAGCTAATTGATGCAGCAGCCAAATCGCTCGCTCACAGCTTTAATGCCAGTAGCTCACAAAGTAGAATTTTTGCTCACAAGACCCCACAGCTTAGAGGGAACAATGGCAACCTAGGAAATTACAAACAAGGCTCCGCCAAGCAAAACTGTAGAAATTGTGGGCCTGAGACTGCCATTTTGACACTGGTTTGCTTTCTGTTTCATGTATGCTTCTGTACAAGAATCAGCCTTGGAGAGCAATCTATTTGACCAAACTAGGCTGTCTCATGATGAGCATCAGTGCAGTACAACACGCTCACTTTGCACTTCCACTGTTCAAAGGGCCTCCCGGACATTATTTTGCTGCAATCCTTGCAGTATTAAATTCTTCATATAGCAGATTGGGGCTGAAGCTCCAGTACAATGTCACTGCAATCCTATGCAGGGTTGCTCCAATTCTGAGTTTATTGAAATAAATGGATTTAGTCTGGAGTAACTTTGGGTAGGATTGGACTGTGGCCGACAAATGAGTTTGTGGCAAAGGTAAGGTTTCAGCCAGGGACCTCCCAGATGACAGCTTATTATTTTAGTTTCTGTGCTATACTCTTCACACCCAGTGGACAAGGGTGGTTTGTTTTGCAGCCCATAATAATTATTTTTTTACACTCAGGTTCAAAGGTTAGGCTTCCATTACACTTTACTTACATTTTGTGTGTGTGTGTGCACGTGCAATGTCTTTCCTTCCCCATTTTTCTTGATAAGGATGCATTCCCAAGCAAAGAAAGATAGCTAAATAAATAAAGGTGTGTATGGTGAGTAGCTATATATTAGCTCTAGGTCTTTATTTGACACTTCTAGTGCTACTCTTACATAGATCACTGTTCAGCCAGAGTGTGATGCAGTCATCATTAGCATTTTTTCCCAGTAAGATACATTACTTTTCTCTCTTGTCCGTCTTGTAAAATATATTTCCCCCCAGTATCTGGATGCAATAACAGTGAGCAATATCAGAGAACATCAGAACATCAGAGACGCCAATGTTGGATCAGGCCAAAGGCCCATCCAGTCCAACACTCTGTGTCACACAGTGGCCAGAAATACCAGTGCCATCAGGAGGTCCAGCAGTGGGGCCAGGACATTAGAAGCCCTCCCACTGTTGACCCCCCCCCCAAGCACTTCTTTAGAAGCTTCATCTCCCCCTTCCCCCCCCCCGAAACACAACACTTTAAAATGTACTATCAACAATGGAATACTGTCAGTTTGGTGTAGTGGTTAAGTGCGCAGACTCTAATCTGGGAGAACCGGGTTTGATTCCCCACTCTTCCACTTGCACCTGGCTGGATGACCTTGGGCAAGCCGTAACTCTGATAAGAGCTGTTCTAGAAAAAGAGCAGTTTCTGTCAGAGCTCTCTCAGCCCCACCTACCTCACAGGGTGTCTGTTGTGGGGAGGGGAAGGGAAAGGAGTGTGTAAGCCGCTCTGAGACTCCTTTGGGTAGTGAAGGGCAGGGTATAAATCCAGTCTCTTCTCTTCTTCTTCTTCTCTTAGTGATTCTGGGCCCTGGGTGAGAATCCAGGATGGGGCTCTCCCCACAGCAGGTATCCCCTGCCACCAAGGTCCAAGCAAGGTGCAGCCCTCATCTCATGTGAGATGGGTGAGAGGTGCTGCTGCCAGCAGAATCCAGCGACTTGAGCCTGTGTGACTGGGCAGGCACGAGCAGCTGCCGCTGCCAAGCCAGCTGCCCCGATCCATTGAGAGGGGTCCATGGGCAGGTGAAGCCCCCATTGTGCAGGAGCCAGGGCAGCTACCCCTATAGCCCATTGGTTAAGGCCACCCCTGACTTATATCCAGGGGTCGTTTCGTAGAAAAAGAGCTAGGGGAACTCATTAGCATAACTCATTAGCATATGCCACACACCCTGACCTCACCGGAAGTGTGTCATAAGGCCACACACCCCGCCCCCTAATGGTCCCGGCCACCGCCGCCGGCCTTGCAGCTCCACTGCTGAGCCCCATGAGGGGCCCGGCGGTGGACCTGCAAGGCTGGCGGGAGTGCAAGGAAGCCCCGCGAAGGACCTCCCTGGCCCCAGGCAGGCAGGGGTGGGGAGAGGCAGGGAGGAAGCAACTTACCCTCCCTCTTCTCCTGCCTCCTCCTGGCTGAATGAGGGCCGGAAGCGGGGCGGCCGGAAGCAGGGGGCGGCGCTTCGTCATGTGCTGCGACCCCCATACCTCACCCGGGGGAACTGCGATCCCCCGCAATCCCCCCCCCCCCCAATGACCTCTGCTTATATCCATGGATATTTCTTCTTTGGAGGTTTTCAAACAGAGGCTA
>NW_015159726.1:611466-668269 GCF_001447785.1 Gekko japonicus | reverse complement strand
TGTTCCAGGTTAGTTTTGATGGACAGCCTGTAGGGTTTTTTTTTTTTTTTTTTTTTTTTTTGTCATCTTCTGGGCATAGAACAGCGGTCACTGGGGATGTGGGGGGTATTTTTGAATTTCCCACATTGTTCAGGGGGTTGGACTAGGTGACCCTGGAGGTCCCTTCCAACTCTATGATTCTATGTTTAGGAAGGGGGAAAATGCATGTTTGCAGAACAACAAATATTTGTTAATGTGTGTATTTTATTGTTCCGTGCTTATGGGGATTTCCGTGGGTGAAAGACTTTCCTGTATTCTCCAGTGTACATAATTTTCCATTTCATCATTATGTTTTTGATGAATTCAAACAAATTTTTAACAAAATGAAAACACTGTAGCTGAGGATAAGCCCTGCCCTTGATGCAAAAGCTAAAAATGGGTGACAAGAGCATTCCTAGGCATGTGCAGAGCACCTTTCCTTCACTATACAATAATCACACAGACCTATCAACCCACTTGGTATCATAGGGTGAGTTTATGAATTAGAGGAAATAGCTTGAAGGCTGGACCTGTCAGCCTCGCTCTTTTTTCTCCTCATTAACTGAAAATTCATGTTATTCTCAGACACATCTTTTGGGAAGGAATTCAGAATACCGCATTTCTTCTTTTGCATTACTGCCATTCCTTTAACTGTTTAGTGGCCTCCCACATAGCTGGATGAAACATTCAGTTTAATCCTATGGAAGAGTTACTTCATTCTAAGCCCGTTGATTTGAATGGGCTTTGAGTAGAGAAACTCTGCGTGGGACTGCAGTGATTATTATTGCCACTGATGAACAGTTTTATCTTTGTAAAATGCAAACATTGTTTTGTCAGATAAATCTACATGGAGCAGATATAACCTCTCTGTTTTAAATGGAATGCCTAACCTAGGATCTGAGGCCTAGATGAGCACTTTGGTACCTGGTACTTAAAGTCCAAGTCCATTGAAATTAATAAAGTTTAAGCACATCAGACATATCTATATAGTGTGATGTGTGGCCCCCAATTTTTTTTTTTAAAGCACGTAGACAATGCACTTAACAGTTGAACTGGCAGCGGCCACTGATGCAGGTGTCAACTCCGGGCCAGGCCACCATGGTGGAGGACAAGATGCAGCTACAGCTCGGCAGCAGACCCCAGGAGCAGATTAGTGCCCAACTGCTGCTGCAGTGGATGCTGAGAGAGGCTCTGAGCCCAGTGGTGAACACCAGGAAAGGCTCCTGGGAGCTGCACCCTGCCTGGCTGCCATGGCGGAGCACTCAGGGAGCCACTCCAGGCCCAGCTGTGCAGTAGAGGGCTCCAGGAGAGCCTCTGGGGCTGACCATGGCCATGGAGGATGCTGGGAGCTGCAGCTCCCAGATAATGTCACTGTTGCTGCAGGGGAGTGATAGGGCCTGGAGTCACAATGGGGGGAGAGACTTGAGTCTCACAGGCCTCCCACTTGCCCGTATACTATTAGTGAAATGGCCCCCATCTGTGGATATCTAAATCTGTGGATTGGGGCCACATGGATGCTAAAGAGATTTTCCTGCAAACTTGGAGGACCCCCTCAGTCCGCCCGCCCCCCTCGTACCTCTGGCACGTGGAGGAGGTTTGGAGCCACACTGAGTCCAGAAGCAACAGCAGTGCAGCCCAGGGCTCCACACTGGGCCCAGTGGTAGCTGCACAGCCCAGGAGCTGTGCTGGGTCCAGTGGCAGCAGCACAGCCCAAAGAGAGTAAGGGGCGGTACCGGGACTGGTGGCAGCTGCCAAACAGCCCAAAGCTCCACACTGGGCCCAGCAGCAGCTGCCAGAGAGCCCAGGGGGTACATTGGGCTCAACAAGAGAGTGGGGGGAGATGGGAGTACCCCCCCTCAGTGAGTCTCGCAGGCCCCCACTTGTTAAATTTTCTATTTCACATTGACTTTACGATGCCCCCTCAGCATGTTAACATCATAACATTTCCAGCTATGGTCTTAGAAATGGCACCCTGATCATTCTTCCTCCTTGGTTAAAGTATTTAGCTCATCTACCCATTGTAGCTTAAACACCCACCACCTTTTTTTGCTTTGCAGAACCAGCACTGACAGTGCAATCCTAAACAGAGTCCAGCCTCCTAAACCCAGGAGCTTTCAGAACTGTGCTTTGCAGCTCAGCTCCCCAGCCCACCATGAGAATGTAGAAACAGCAGAGTGGTCTCTGATGTGGGGGAGGAGTTATGCCTCATTGGAAGAGCCACTGCAATTAGAAGGTCCAAGGTTCAATCCCTGGCATTTCCAGTTAAAGATCAAGTAGTAGCTGATGTGAAAGACCTTGACCCGAGACCCTGAGTAGCTGCTGCTGCAGTCTGACTAAATACAGGGTGCATTCAGACGGACAGCTAATCCCACCATTATGCTGGCTCAAATTTGATCCCGATCTTTTTAATCCATCCTCGCATGACCTGACATCCCCCGGGGGAATCGCTTCCGCTGTGGATTGTCTAGATGGCGTCCACTGAATGAGGTGCGCGTGCGGTGGCTTTAAAAAAAAAACAACCCAAAAGTTTGTGCATGTGCATAGACATTATATTGCATCCTTGGTTATTTGCGCATGCGCAGAATCAACATTTTTTTTTAAATGGCGCCCGTTTGGATGGTCAGCGCCATTTTTAATACTGCGCTGGAACGATCAGATGGGGGAAAGTCCGTGAGTGGCCCGTCGGAACTGAAAACTCTAGATTTAAAGTAGTATCTTTTTAGTACGGCTCCTAAGCACGGCAAAACGGGATGCTCACGGAAGACGGACGTTTCCCAGATGTTGATGTCTAGACATTACATTTAAATCCATGAGGCACCTGTGCCTCGCATGGATCTAAAGAGCTGTCTGAACGCACCCTGATTCAGTGTAAGGCAACTTTATGTGTCTTCATGTGTGTCCATCGTGGAAGCTTCTGCAGGGTCAAGGAAGGTAGACCCGGAGCTGCTTTTTGATGCATTGCATATTCAGAGTTTTTGTTGTTGTTGTTTGTTTGTTTTGGTGATAATGTAGCCAATCCTCCAAGAGTTTACAGTAGCCCCTGTAAGGCTAAATTTGCGGATGATACGAAGTTGTTCAGGGTGGTGAAAACCAGTGAGGATTGTGAGGCACTCCAAAGGGATCTGTCAAAGATGGGCGAGTGGGCGTCAACATGGCAAATGGGGTTCAGTGTGGCCAAGTGCAAGGTGATGCACATTGGAGCCAAAAATCGTAAATATAAATACACGTTGATGGGGTCTGAACTGGCAGAGACTGATCAAGAGAGAGATCTTGGAGTTGTAGTAGATAACTCACTGAAAATGTGGAGACAGTGTGTGACTGCAATAAAGAAGGCCAATGCTATCCTGGGGATTATTAGGAAGGGTATTGTAAAGAGATCAGCCAATATCATAATGCCCCTATATAAATCAATGGTGCGACCTCATCTGGAATACTGTGTGCAATTCTGGTCACCACACCTTAAAAAGGATATTATAGCTTTAGAAAAAGTGCAGAAAAGGGCAACTCAAATGATAAAAGGGTTGGAACACTTTCCCTATGAGGAAAGGTTAAGGCGCTTAGGGCTCTTTAGCTTGGAGAAACGACGACTGAGGGGTGACATGATTGAGGTTTATAAGATTATGCATGGGAAAGAGCAGGTAGAGAAAGAGGTACTTTTCTCCCTTTCTCACAATACAAGAACTCGTGGGCTGTATAGAAAACAGATACTCTACCACTAAACCACAGCCCTTCTGAAAACAAAAGCTATGTTTTACATATAACTGCTATGTTTGCATGTAAGAAAGAGATGTATAAATTTTATTCAAACCTCCTTAATTTATCAGTATTATCTAACGTCCATAGCACCTTTATAGTGTTGGAATGTTTTTAGATTATTTTAGGATTAAATTGGTATTGATGTGTTTTATTCTTTTTTATGTAAGCCGCCCTGAGCTGGCCTTGGCTGGAAGGGTGGGGTATAAATCCAATAAATAAATGAATAAATAAATAAATAATTACAGAAATTGCTAATGTGTTTTATAATGCTACTAGAAATAATGCCCGTTGCGGAAATAAATACAACGGGATCTAGGAAGAGGCTCTGGGAGAGTGCTTTGGCTTTGGGCAAACAGTGTCAGTTTCCTGTGGCGACCTCAGCAGGGTTTAATGACAGAGTCCACTGTTTTCTCCAGAGGGACTGATCTCTGCTACCTGAAGAGCATTTGTATGTTTGAGTTATCTGTAGCCCTCACCTGGAGAGTGGTAACCATTGTTACCCATTCTCCTCTCCCCTATGAAATATGCAACTGAAATTTCCAACTGCCTTGCGGGGGGGGAGAGTTTGAGGTGTGGAATGGCCTGAAGTCCAATCAGCTTCCATATGCAAAAGACCAGGTTGTCGCAGCAGTTGTGGTGTGGGCGGGACCCGGGCTTTGCCTTCTGATTGGTGGCGATATATGCTGAGGAACAGTGCCATCAGCCATACAGTAAGGGAGTGCATTTTAGAATTAGAACTTTGGCACCCACTATTCAATTATATATAAGGAGAGATGTTCTTAAGAGCTCTGTAAGCTCTTGGAGGATTGGCTACATTAGGGGTGTGTCACCTAATATGCAAAGGACTTCCTGCTACAAAAAGAGCCATGGTGATAATACAAATGAAGGACCTACTTGCATTGGCAAATATAATCCAAAACAGACCAATTTGTTTCTCTCTCAGGTCACAGCTGATTTATGCTGATCACCAGGCAAGAGGTGTTCAGAGGCAGTTTGCCATTGCCTGCCTCCATGTCATGCTTCACCGGGAAGGGCAGGGTATAAATCAAACTAATAAAATGACCCTGGTATTCCTTTGGAGGTCTCCCATCCAAATACTAGCCAGAGCTGATGAGATCGGGCTACCCTGGGCTATCCAGGTCAGAGCAACACACACACATAAACTTCCCTTTTTACTCACAAATAATCCTTTCAACATAACATGATAATAGTGGAATCCAAGCTACTTCCTAACCTTTAATTTCTTTCTTATTAACCAAAGCAGTTATCCTAACTAACTTCATCATCTCCCAAATTTTCCTCAACCAGTTCAGTTATTTGGAATATACTTTTGTCTTCCAAAAACTAGTCAAAACCAGCCTTGGAACCATTAATATGTATTTAACCACTTCTTGTATAGATAAATCTAGCACCTTAGCATAATTAAATTGGGGGGGGGGGGAATCTCAGGGGCTTTGGGTAGTTCTACTTCCAAGACCTTTAAAACTGTTGTCATGTTCAGCTTTAAAGCTGCCTCACCTCACCTGGCTGAAATCTAAACCCAGGACTGAAAGTTATTAGAAATCATTTAGGAAGCAGTCTGCAGTTCAGTGAATGCAGGAAATCTGATGGTTTTCAGCTGTAAAGGATTAATGAAACCATTTCAACATTGCACGCCAGTGCAAATGTCTTTTCCTCCAAACCAACCATGATGCAAACTTGAAAGTGTATATTTTAGGTTTCTATGACAACCTAATATTTTTAGGCAAGCGATGAGCTGGGACACCTGATTTCAAAGAGGTATCTGGTCAAGGTTATCAGAACTAGGGTGCAGCACAGTGGAGAATTCAACACTTCAAAGAATGCAGAGATAAGCAGTGGAAACTCTGATGCTCGACTGGAATTGTTTCAGTGTGGTTCTGGATGAAAGGAAGACTACCATAAGACTGACGATAATCCTTGCATGGTTATGATATTTCAAGATTGATTAAACATGTAGGATTTAGTCTCTGAAGAAATGATAATTTAATGTTGTGGGGTTGCTGTGAGATATGTAAACATCACCAAGTGCGCTAGTCATGTCCGGAGGAGTTAGTTAGGAGAGGTGCAGGTGCTTGATTGCAACCCAGGTAGCTTCCTCACTGGGTACTTGGTCCAGCTTGGCTGCTGCTAGGATGTCTTCTCCATAAATGTTGTCTGTAACTTATTTATTTATTTATTATATTTATACCCCGCCCTCCCCAAAGGGCTCAGGGCGGCTTACAGAGGCAAGGCCGACCTTGCCATAATAAAACATAATATATATAATAGATTAAAACATAATACATCTTAAAATCCTAATTTAAATCAAGGTGCTCAGTGACTTCCACAGTCCAGAGATGACAGATCGCTGGTCCGGAGTTCCAAGTAGACGGCTTAGGGCTTCTTCCATTCAGATGTTTCTTCAGGGCCTCAAACAACCCATGGCGGCGGTGGTATAGTAGGGGCGGCGGCTCCCACTCAAAAGCCTGGTGGAAGAGCTCCGTCTTGCAGGCCCTGCGGAACTGCACAAGATCCCGCAGGGCTCGGATCTCCCCTGGGAGCTCATTCCACCAGGTAGGAGCCGCCACCGAGAAAGCCCTGGTCCTAGTAGCGGCTAGCTTGATGTCCTTGGGGCCCAGGATGACTAACAAGTTTTGGGCCCCTAACCATAGCGCTCTTGGGGGAACATATGGGGAAAGGCGGTCCCTCAGGTAGGTTGGACCTTAAAGACATAAGGCAGGACCAAACAGCCCCAAACAGAAGCTGGATCCTGCCTCTGGCCACAAAATGTAGGGCTGCCAGCTCTGGGGACCTCAGTAAGATATACGTAATTCCATAGAGCCCACCATTGAAAACAGCGATTTTTCCCAGGGGAACTTACCTCTCTAGCCTGTAGAAAACTTGTAACTCTGAGGGATTGCTAAACCTAATCCAACACAGATTTGGAGGAGGGTAGCCATATTCGTCTGTTGCAGCAAAATTAAACCAGAGTCCAGTGGTGCCTTAAACAACTTGCAAAATTTATTCCAGCAAGAAGCCTCCATGAATCAGGGCTTGCTTTATTAGACGCATGAAATGTACCACAACAGAGTTTAGCATACTTATGCCCTTTGGTTTCACTGGGTTTTTAAGTGCATTTAATATTGTGGTGAACTATAGTTTGATACATTGATTGGTGCTGACGTATGTTTTCATGACAACTCAGTATCATTTCTGCTGCCTAGCTTTAATTTCCCTGCCCTCAGATTGCATTGTTCACTTTCATAAATCTTCTTTGTGATTTCATCCTATCAGTCTTGGTATTCCTGCCAAACTTGTCGTGCCACTGTCCCACTTAATCCTAAATCCCAAGTATTGGTACCATTACCTAGGACTTGTTTGGGGAATAGTTCCAGGGAGTCAGCCGTGTTGGTCTGAAGCAGTAGAACAAATTTAGAGTCCAGCGGCACCTTAAAGACCAACAAAGGTTTATTCAAGGTATGAGCTTTCGTTAGCATCCAGGGGAAGGGCACTTGGGCTATTTACTGTGCAATCCTAAACACAGTTACATTCTTCTAAATCCCTTTCAGTGAATGTTACTGTGTTCAGGATTGCAATGTTAGTGTGGGTATGGATGGCTTTAAATGGGGATTACACTGATTCATGAAGGAGGAAAGGTCCATCAATGGCTACTAGTCATGGTACAGGCAGCTCCCGATACAGGCAGCAAACTTCTGAATGCTGGTAGTAGGAGGCAACATCAAGGGAAGGCCTCTATGCCCATTTGTTGGCCCTCCAAGATAACTGGTTGGCCACTGTAGAACCAGATGCTGGAGTAGATGAACTACTGATGTGATCTAGCAGTGTTCATCTCATGTTCTTATGCTTTACATGTTGCTTTCTGCAGATTAAGCTGTTATTAAGGGCGAGGCAATTTTTGCCTTCATCAGCTGGCATCTTCAGCCTATGGCCAGCAACAACCTATGCATAACAGGCCAATTAAGCCCAGGTTCAAAGAAAGCTGATGGAATGTCAGCAGCCCTTTCTGAGCGAGGTTTCGGCCGACAGGAGAGAGCAAATTCTCAGGTGAGAAAACCACAACGTTTTGGAAACAGCCAGTAATGCTTGCTTGGTGGCTGCTATTTTTATATCTGCTAAGCGTCATTGACCTGCTAGCACCTGATGTAGTATTAAGGAGTATGATCCCTTCCTTATTTTAAAAACCAGCTTGGCCAAATGACATGGCAACAGTGCTATGAACTATGTCTGCTTTGAATGGTAGAGTCTTTCATCACAGTCAGCCAAGATGCTTTTGACTGCTGCATGTTGGGGCAACACTGGAGTCCTGTGCTGTGTCTCTGGAATGTAGCCCACTCATGCTTCGCTGCTCTTTAAACACCATAGAAAATATAGTTCATAGCAAGGCCAGCTTTTTAGTAAGTTAGTTTATTTATTTATTAACTTAATTCTCCCCAGTGGGGACTCAATGCAGCTTAACATCATTCCAACTCATCTCAATGTTATCCTCACAACAGCCTTGTGAGGTGGGTTAGGCTGAGGGTGTGCCATTGGCTCAAGGTCATCCAGCAAGCTTCCATGGCAGAGGGCAGCTTTGAACCTTGATCCCCCAGATCCTAGCCCGACACTGTCTATCCACTACCCTGCACTGGCTCTTCTTGTGGCCTGGTTCTTCTGAGCTCTGAAAAAAGCCATGGAAGAGGCTCTGAGGCTTACATGGGGGTGGGGAGAATGCAAAGTCCTTTATTAATCATTATAAAACAGATCTGCAAAGAAGGCGTCTGTGGCAACCTCACTGGGGTTAGGCTATTAAGAAGGATTCCAATTACAGCATTTTAACATATGTGTAGTTTTTAACTCTTCCCAATCTGAGGTTTACAGCAAGTATCAACATTATCAGAAATACAGATGAAAATTTTCTAAGTTCTCAATATGACTTCAAATCATAGAATCATAGAGTTGGAAGGGACCTCTAGGGTCATCAACCCTCTGAACAATGCAGGAAATTCACCAAAAAATAATAATAATAGATATTTCAATATTTTTGTATTTAGTTGACCCCGAGTGGGGTTTGGATGTTTTCAGAGAGGTGGCTTGATAGCCTACCTCTGCATCCTGAGCCCTGGTATTCCTTGGGGGTCTCCCGTCCAATTATCTGCCAGGCCCTGCTTAACTTCCGAGATCCGGCTTGCCTGGGCTATCCAGGTCAGGGCCATCAACTGTACTTCTTGAAAATCTCACCCTGGCTTCCAAGAGCTTAAGATGGCATGATACACAACTCTCCTCCCATTTTAGCCTTACACTAACTCTGTAGAGTAGGTGAGAGAGGCCGCTGTAAAGTGGACTTCATGGCAGAGAAACTCAGTCTCTCTAGTCCCACATTAACTGTCCAACTATGTATCAGCCTTCTGTGGCTCATACCTAGTAGTTTATCATAACATCATGATTTAAAAAAATTCTGCAAAGGGAGGCATTTATAGCCAAGAAACAAGTGGTATCTTGGGTCAGTTTGACCAGTCGGAACTCAGCCTGGAGTAGGGTTGCCAAGTCCAAATTCACTTACCGCGGGGGATTCCTGCACCGTCCCGGTAGTCCATGTGCACAAAGCACGCGCGCTGCCGTGATGCTACCCGGAAGTTACATCATCACATTGGGGGTGGGGCCACTAGGATTCGAGGGAAAACCATAGAGTTTTCCCTCAAATCATAGAGCGTCCTGCCCCCAACGTGGCCAGCATGCATCATCACGCTGGGGACATGTGCCAGAAGGGGGTGGAGTTCCCCCCGGGGCCCAATTTGCTGGCGTCGGGTAACGGGCCTCTCAGGCAGGGGTCTACCTGCCCCCTGGGGGGACTTGGCAAGCCTAGCCTGGAGGAAGACTCCTCAAGTGTCACAGAACCTGGGCCCAGCTTACAAGAAACAGCTAAGAAAAGACAGGAGCTCCAGGATTCAACTCTGTCAGCTGACCCTGACTCCTCCAGGCAGACTACATGAGGGAATGATCAGGACCAGCTGGGGCAGGACAACTCCTCTGATTCCCCCTCAGCAGCAGACCAACGCCAGGAGTGATCTCAACAACGGTTTACAGAGAGAAGGCGCAGTGCGCATCTCTTGGCTCAACGCTGGCCATTACACTTTCTGGATTGCTCTGGCCCTGTCTCTCTGCTCAGGTGCCTATTGTGACTGCTAGCCAGGATGAGTGGGTTCATAGTAGTTGCCAACCTCCAGGTGGTGGCTGGAGATCTTCTGCTATTACAACTGGTCTCCAGGTGACAGAGATCAGGTCATCTGGAGAAAATGGCCACTTTGGAAGGTGGACTGTGGAATTATAGCCCACTGAAGTCCCTCCCCTCCCCAACCCCCACCCTCCTCAGCCTCCACCCCAAGATCTCCAGGTATTTCCCAGCCCAGAGCTGGCAACCCTACCTAGAGATCTCATGCTGTTAAAATTGATTTCTAGACAACAGAGATCAGTTCCCCTGGAGAAAATGGCTGCTTTGGAAGGTGGACACCACAGAATTGTACCCTGCTGAGGTCCCTCCCGTCCCTAAACCCCGCCCTCCCCAGGCTTCACCTCCCAAATCTCCAGGTACTCCCCCACCTAGAGCTGGCAACCCTAGTTCATAGTGATATCTCAGTATTGGGGGTGGATTGGCCATTTAACTTACTGGGGAAGTTCCCCAGGGGCCACTGCTGGCAGCCAGAAGCAAACAGAGCCAAGGTCTGCTTAGCACTTCAGAGGCCACTCCGTTGCGTTGCTCCAGGGCCATTTTGACTTATTTATTTATTTATTTATATCTTCAATTTGTATACCGCCCTTTACTCGAGGGTCTCTGGGCTGATGGACTCCTCCGGCGCGCGGCGGCTCCTGATTGCAGTTCCGGCCTTTGTCCCTTAGGCTCCGCCGCACTGCATCGTCACGCCGTTCCGCCGCCGTAGCTCCGTTTCCGTCGCTGCCGCATCCATGGGACGTCTCTGCTCCACCACCGTATCGCTGCTGCCGCCGCCAACACTCCTGGCACAGAGCATCAGGAGGGAGGGTGCCCCCCTGCCAACCTAGGGCAGGTACCCATTTGTCTACTTGCGGTTACGCTTTCGAGCCACTGGGTGGGCGGGAGCTGGGACTTGGGCCGGGAGCTCACCCCGGCCGCAGTGGGTCTCGAACAGCCATAGTGGCTGTTCGCTAGTGTTGTTAATGCAGGCGTTGAACTGCCTGCGCCAACTCTCCCAGTTCCCAGTTCATGCGTATTCACAATCATTCTCATGCTTTTCCAGCATGTTCACTGAGTCCTTTATCCATCCCTAGGAAGGTCTGAATAGCCAAGCTGAAAAATGACTCCTCCTGTCTTCTGTTCCTTATCAGTCCCCTAAGGAAGCAAGGTTGTCCTGGGACTTTGGCCTGACCTGTCAGTTTGTGCCTCACAGATTCTACAGTATCCTTATTTATGGGTTTCCTGGTAGTACCCATCACCATGTATCGGAGTCAATTTACAGAGTAACATAAATAGACGAGGCCTTAAACTAGGGCTGGAATGCTGCAACCGGCTTCCATTTGCAGAGTTTTTCAAGTGCATTTCAGCAAGTTATCCAGTTTCTTAAGAGAGACGACAGGGAAGCATCATTCGGAAGGCTTCAAAACGTTTCACCAAGACCTGGGCGTGGGGGTCGGAGTGAGGGCAGGAATCTCTCCATTATTTATTTATTTATTTATTTATTTAATTTATATGGTAACTTCAAATCTCTGTAACCAACAGGATAGCAAGAGCTCACAGCACATTTAAAGTGTGAGATGAAGCAAGAGACATCCAAGGCCCATTCAGATAACCTTAACATAGGCCCAATATAGGCTCATCCAGTTACAAATTCCGACTCTGTCACTCTTAGGGTTACATGGAGTTCTGTGTAAATTCTCCTTGATGTGTTGTTTGGTTACTTTAAAAAAATGTAAATCTTGGAGACTACAAACATGAGTGGGCAGAGGGTGCTTAACCCTTTCAACGTCAGCTGTATTTCCTGGCAACGATTGTCCCATTCAGCAGAAAATGTGAAGCTGCCTTATGCTTGAACCGTGGTCTAGTAGGGTCACTAATGTCTAGCAGGGTCTCTCCAGGGTCTCGGGTGGAGGTATTTCAAATCACTGGCCGCTCAGTCCTTTAACAAGAGAAGCCAAGAATTTAATACTGGAACTTCTGCATAAAAAGCAGGCGTCGTGTTGCCAGGCTGCTGCTGAACCATGGCCCCTGCTTTTATCCCTTAGGTAAATTGCATGGAAACATATGCACTGTTAAATACATACATCTGTGGTTCTCACCTGAAGGGCTTGGATGCTCTGAGGGATTAGGTGGTTGTGGTACTTACAGAGTGAGAAGTAGAGATGCCAGCCTCCAGGTGGGACCTGGGGATCCTCTGAAATTACAGCTTATCTCCTGACTACAGAGATCAGTTCCACTGGAGAAAATTGATGATGATGATAATAATAATACTTTCGATTTATTGATCGGTCTTTCCCACACACCTGCTTTGAAGGGTAGACTCTATGGCATTGTACCCCACTGAGGTCCTCCCCAGGCTCCATCCACAAATTTCCAGGGGTTTGTCAATCTGGCTTTGGTGACCCTACCCCCACATCAGTGGCCGGGGGACCGAGCAACCCTGGTGAGAAGGGATCATGGGAACAGAAGAGCAAAAGTCACTACTTGTGCAAATATCTCTTAGGGCCAAACCACATATCATGCAGGGATGCATGTAGGGTTACCAACAGACATGGAGGGATGTCCTCTCCCTTTAATATAAACGTAATGGGATGATATTTACCAGGTGATGTTATTTACCTCCATGTCATGAAAAGCGTCAGCTCTCCATTTGCACACACTAAGCTTCTGTTAAGGAGATAGGACATTTTTCTCCATGTCTGTTGGTACAATCACATAATCCCACATCCAAATTCTTAAGGTGAGCAGGCATGGAGTCTACCTGTCTGCACCTGGCAATCATGCCTTCCACGTCAGAGTTTCATCCTTAACTAGGGTTACCAAGTACCTACCTACAAATCGGCGGGGGACACATACTTCCCTGCTGGAACATTCTTGCATGCAACACGGCCGCGTCACACTATCCTGTCGCCCAGACGTGACGTAAGCACACTGGGCATGTAGCCAGGCGACGCTCTGGCAATGGGGCTGGAAACTCGATGGTACCATCGAGTTTCCAGCCCCATCACCAGAGTGTCGCCCGGCTACATGCCCACGTCATGTCTGGGCGACAGGATAGTGCAGCACCTGTGTTTTCCCCGTGGGAATGTTCCCGCCAAGAACTATACATCCCCCGCCGATTTGCGGGTAAGTACTTGGTAGCCCTATCCTTAACAGAACAGCTTTTTCTTTCTTTTTTGCTATTCTGACAGGCAAAGCAACCAGCCTAGTCAATTTCAGACTAGCTGAAACACAAAGCAGGAAATGCATTCAATCTTGATACTTCCTGAAAGGAAGCTGCAAGTGTGAGAGAAGAGGCGAGCAGGACAAAGAAACAGGGGAAGGGGTTTGAAGAGCAGGGAGATCAAAATTTGGTGTAAAACTTTAAAGGGTATACCATGTATGCCTTCCAGAATCTTACACTACACAAAAAGTAACAACATTTTGATGCACAAGGTATCCAATGGCTCAGGAAAAGCAAGTCCCAAAATATGCATGCCAGAGGCAGACAAATCACATGAGGCGGGAAGGTTCATGACTTGCTCTTTTACCTTTTTATATCTCATCTCTCTTCCACCATGCAACTCAATGGCTTCTGAAAGTTCCCCATCCATTAAGTGATCGGAGCCAGACTTGCTTAGTTTCAGCAAAGCTGCTGTACCACGAGCCTAGCAATCACAAACCAGGTGCATGTCACAACTATATATGTGTGCATTGGACTAAATTGTACAGAGACATTCAGCTTCCTTGTTAAATCAGTTGGAACAATGAGCTCGCATCTTAAATCTTTTTTCAGCAAACTCTTCCTCTGTTTGTGGCAATGTAGTGTATTGAGTCCATTGACAGGTTGACCTGTAGGGAACAAGTGGCAAGGATGCCCTATTTTTCCATAGGGTGTGTTGTTATGTACGTGGACCGCCACCAGGGGTCCGCAGACAGGCCAGAGCGTGGATCCTAGAACAATGGAAACTTCGGATCCTGGATCCCCCAGCCCCAACCAATAGCCACCTTGGCGGGACATTCAAACCCTCCAATGGGAGTGGGGGGTTGCTGGGTGGATATGTATATAGTTGGCCCTGTTGGCCATTAGGGTTAGTCTTTGTCTGTGTTAAGTACAATAAACGTGTGCTACAGTATGTCGTCGTCCGAGTCCGCCATGCGGCGAACCCAGTACTTTTCATGTGTGAAATTGAACTAGCAGCCTTCATCACCTGAACTACATGACCTTTCAAACACTACAGTTTCCCGGTTCTTTACACTTTAGGAGTAATTCTTTGTCAGGCTTGACACCAAATGCCATGGAAAACAGTTTATTCATTTTATTTGCTTGCCACTATACCCTGCCTGTACACTTCTTGGCTTAACATAAAGCAAATGTAGATATTTCCTCTGTTTAATGTTGGGAAACATGTTGGAAATGTTCCTGCATTACTAGTTAGTACAATCAAAATGGGAAGCTGTGGCCCCTGCCACACGGCAGGGAAAACACTGGGCAAAGTGCAGCTTTTAAAAGCCACACCAAAAAAGAGACACCGCGGCGGGATCCCACAATCCCCTGAGCCGCGGCGTCGTTGCTCCCCGGCACGATCAGATGCCGGGGAGGAAGAGACAAATGGGAGGGGGAGGCTGCTGAACTGCGCATGCTCGAGCATGCGCAGTACGGCCGGGGGCCGGGGATGTGCTGCCGAACAGACGCGCCGGCGATCCCACGGCCGGCGGTAATGCGGCCTTTCGTAAAGAACCACCTAGGTAGGTGGTTCTTTTTTGCCGCAGGTTTTGGCCGGTAGGGGTGGATTGGGGACAGGCTGGGAACGGGCACAGCACGATTCCCAGATGTTGCTGTGGGATCGCGCCCGTTTGCTGCGGCCCCAATCCGTCCCTCTTCCAGCCCCAAATGGCTCATATGAACACGGCCTGTGTTAGTCTGTCTGTAGCAGTAGAAAAGAGCAAGAGTTGAATAACGAAGACTAACAGAATTTGTGGCAAGGTATGAGCTTTTGTGAGTCACTGCTCACACCTGTGAGTGACTCATGAAAGCTCACATCCTGCCACAAAGTTTTAGTCTTTAGGCTGCTTCTGGGCTCTTACTCTTTTCTACTAGTTGGTGCAATGTGAATGCTCTGGCCATCTCTCGCCTGCCCATGTAATATGTAACTCACCATCAGTGGGTTTAAAAGGGTATAACTCTGCTTAAGATGGTGCTCTGAAAAGTCATGGGACACAATTGAGCTATTCCTCAGCATTTTGCAGAACTTATTTTTTTTGTCTGATGACCAATCCCATAATGTCACAATTTTCAGGTTAAATTTCCAGAAATGTGAATCACTTATCAATATGCATCTACTTATTTAAAATATCAGTTTGGAAGCTTGACCCACACCATTATCAGGTATAGTGACCCATCTTTTATACAAGGCAAAATTAGTTTTCACTACAATATCCTCCGTCATAGGAGCAAACTGTGTGTTTTCTGTTTCACCACATTATTGCTTCCTATAAGCAATGACAACAGTTCCAAACAGCAGGATTATATGTTAACAACCCTCTTTAATGATGCATGTCCTAAGAAATCCTGCTCAGTCTCTATTGTGTGGAAAGACAAAGGTTGCAAAAGGGAAGTAACCCCTCCTCTCACTGTGTATCTTAAATCAGGAAAAGCAAATATGAATCTTAACATACACGTAAGGAGCAGATAAGAGAATGTTATTTTCCTAGTGATTCAGCTAGCTATTGAATCACAAAGGACGCCATTTGATTTCTTCATGCGTAGCTAAATATACAGAACACTTATAAAAAATCTGTTTGGTATTGACATTCATTGCGCAGTTGGCCCTACCTAGAGGTACTGAATGCATATGGTGTGTGGGGGGGAATTACTACACCAAATTCTTTGGCCTTGATAGTATGCAAGTTTTCAACATTAACAGGACTCTTCATCAGGGAAAAAATAAAATTAGCTAGTAGGTAGGCCTCTCACCAGGTAAAATGGAAAAGTAAAGCCTTCTCAGCTATATAACGTAAGAACATAAAAATAATCTTGCTGTATCAGACTGAGCGCTCAACAATGACAAGCCAGTTACCTCAGGCAAGTATAACATAAGCTACATGACAGTACAATTATTTTAGCATCCATCTACCCATCTACCTACCTACCTACCTACCTACTTATCTATCTCTGTAACCACAAAAGCCTGACCTGGAAAGCCAGACTAGTTTGATCTGGTCAGATTTTCGAAGCTCAACAGGACTGGCCCTGGCTAGTATTTAGATGGGAATCCTCCAAGGAATACCAGCAGGGGTCATTTCCTGCAGGAGTGCGAAGGAGCGGAGCTCTGGCAGTAAAGAGCCCAGGAGGTGGGCACATGCAACAAGCCACACCCCCTGCTCCCAGCAGCCCTCAGTTAGAGCAAGAAGCAGCCAGGTAAGCTGCAGAGGCCCCCCCCCGGCCCCCCAGCCCAAAACAGTCCAGTGGCACCTTTAAGACCAAGTTTTATTCAGGTACAAGCTCACCCTCCTCTGCAAGGACAGATCTGCACGCCCCCCCCCCCATAGCTAGCAATCCAAAACAGTCCAGTGGAGCCTGAGCGGTGGGTGTTGCCTTCTGACACACTTCCAGTGATGTCAGGGGGTGTGGCATATGCAAATAAGTTATGCTAATGAGCTCCTGCACCTCTTTTTCTACGACATGACCCCTGAATACCAGGGTTGGTGACACAGAGTACTACTCTTGCTAGGGCTGCCAAGCGGCGGCGGGGGATCCGTGCGTCTTCACAGGATCCCTGCCGCGGGGGACAGCGATACGCGTTGCACCGCCGTCACCAGGATGTGACGCTACGCATCGCTCTGGCAACGGGACTCCAAACAGCCCCGTTGCCAGAGCGACGCATAGCGTCACATCCTGGCGACGACAGTGCAATGTGTATCGCTGTCCCCTGCGGCAGGGATCCTGTGAAGACGCACGGATCCCCCGCCGCCGCTTGGCAGCCCTAACTCTTGCCTTGAAAACCCTACGGGGTTGTCAGAAGTCAGCTGTGACTTGATGGCAAAAAAAACCCCAAACACAAAAAACAAACCACCAAATGCCCAATCTAGTTTAAACTTGCATATTTTAAAATTCCATTGATTTAAATAGGAGACAGTGGAATGCAAAAGCTGTAACTATATGCATATTTTACTTGGCAGTAAATTCCCACTGAACTGACTGGAGTTTACTTTTGTGTAAATATGCATAGGAATGAGAATTTAGCCTGCTGAAGGAATTTAGTCTGGGTGTGGCCAAGGGTGTGAGCTGAAAGGCAGAAGACTGAGCTTGGCCCTCAGTCCACACAGCCTGTGCTTTATCCATCAGTTCACCTGGTGGATACCAGCTAGGTTTGCCAACCTCCAGGTAGTGACTGGAGATCTCTTGGAATTACAACTGGTCTCCACACAATAGAGATTGGTTCTCCCAGAGAAAATGGCTTCTTTGGAAGGAAGGTAGACTGTATGGCATTATACCCTGCTGACGTCCCTCCTCTCCCCAAACTCCACCCTCCTCAGGCTCCACTCCCCAAATCTCCAGGTATTTATTTACTTACTTACCTATTTACAAGGCTCAGGGTGGTGACCAACCATTTCAGTCAACACATTTACAGATAGGCAGGGGTCATTTCGTAGAAAAAGAGCTAGGGGAACTCATTAGCATAACTCATTAGCATATGCCACACCCCCTGACATCAGAGGCCTGCAAGGCCAGCGGGAGTGCGAGGAAGCCCCACCAAGGCCTTCCCTGGCCCCAGGCAAGCAGGGGTGGAGAGAGGCGGGGAGGAAGCAACTTACCCTCCATCTTCTCCTGCCTCCTCCTGGCTGAATGAGGGCTGGAAGCGGGGCGGCCGGAAGCAGGGGGCGGGGCTTTGTCATGTGCCCCGCCCCCTGCACCTCACCCGGGGGAACTGTGTTCCCCCACGTTCCCCCCGAAATGACCTCTGCAGATAGGGTTGCCAGCCTCCAGGTGTGGCCTGGAGATCTTCCACTTTTACAACTGATCTCCAGCTGACAGAGATCAGCTCCCCTGGAGAAAATGGCTGCTTTGGAGGGTGGACTCTATGGCGTTGTACCATACTGAGGCCCCTCCCCTCCCCAAAACCCCACCCTCTCCTGATTCCACCCCCAAAATCTCCAGGTATTTTCCAACCCAGACCTGGCAATCCTATTTACAGATCAAGTTAAAACAATTTAAAAAGTGAAGTACAGAACAATTTCAGATGACACTGTAAATAAACCATTGTAACCTTTCCTCGTGAGGGGGAGAGGAAAGGGATGGAAGCGCCAGGCTAGATGGAAACCGTTGCCGTCCTTAGTCATGGCCAACCCAGTCCTGGCAACCCTAATACCAACCCAGGATGTCTGAGCCATTTTTTAAATCTTTTGTTGTTATTTTTATGCTTTGTTTTTACAAGTATTTTTTTGTGGGCTGCTTTGGGTCCCTATCAGGGAAAAAAGTGGAATAAAAGTATATTAAAATAAATAATAAAAAATTAACTTTGGCTGGCTTGCGCCCAAGACATTTATTACTGCAAGCACAGGTAAAATAATACACTGAACATAAGAACATAAGAGACGCCAATGTTGGATCAGGCCAAAGGCCCATCCAGTCCAACACTCTGTATCACACAGTGGCCAGAAATACTAGGTGCCATCAGGAGGTCCACCAGTGGGGCCAGGACATTAGAAGCCCTCCCACTGTTGACCCCCCCCCCAAGCACCAAGAAGACAAAGCATCACTTGCCCCAGAGCAATGCTCTGGCAATCGGTTTCTGTATCCTTAAAATAATATGTCTTCTTCGGAGTCTATGAAGACTGAAAGCAAAACAGAGCAGTGGTAGGTTGAGTTTGGTGTGGCTTCCTTAGCTCAGTAAAGCTGCAATCCTAGCACACTTATTTGGGAATAAACAACAATACCTTAGCGGGACAAGCAGATAGTTGTGTTTCCTACCTCCTTACTGCTTGATATCTCATACCTTCAGGTCTGTCCCGAAAGAACACCACCCGCTTTGGGCAGCCTGCTTGTCCTGCTTTTTGGGACAGTGACGTCACTATGTGACATGACACTGCTGCATTATGCAAAATGGGTGGACGGTCGTGCAGAAGTCACCTGCAGGCCCCTCAGCATCCATGCAGCATTGTTTCCTACTGTTTTGATAGCTAAGGTGCCTTTTCTTTCCAGACTAAAGGCTGGAGTCATGCTTTGCTCTTATATCCCCCAAAAAGCTTTACTTTTGCAGAGCAAAACTAACCTGCTCTTGGAGGAGTCCCGTGTGTGTCTCTGCAGTTCAGAAGAAGGCAACAAACAGGGCTTTTTGTAGAAAAAGCCCAGCAGGAACTCATTAGCATATTAGGCCACACCCAACAGCAGAGACACATTAGCATATTAGGCCACACCCTAACAGCACAGCTCATTAGCATATTAGGCCACACCCCACATGTAATGTATTGAAATGATTACATGAATCACCTCATAGGACTCCCCTGTTAAGCTTCGAGCCAGACCAGGGCTCCTCTGAGCGAACTTCCTATTGGTCGCTTCGTAACAGCGACCAATCAGAACGATACCATTCCCTAGGAGGGAAAGACTCCCATTGGTCTTTATCCTAGCAATCTCATTGGTTGTTATTTGTAAATAGGCGTGGCTACATTAGCCCGGTTATGTTTAAAAGGAGCATAAGCTCCCACTGTTTTCTGTTCTGGTTTTCTTACTGAGTTGAGTGCTTGTTCGTTACTTCCAATAAAGCTGAATCACTTGCTGAATCACTCTAAGAGTCCTTTGTTAGCGCGATCTAACAATTGGCGACGAAGGTGGGATGTTAGAGCAGGTAGGCAGCCCTGCGGACATCCACACTTCGGACTCGGAAGAAAGCGGGCAGAGCACAGCAGCCGATCCGGCGGAGGCGCCACCAGCTCCGGTGCCCAAGTCTCCCCCGATGGCTGGAAGCCAGAAGTTCGAGTGCTTCGAACCCTCCTCAGAAGACTGGGACTCCTACCTGTCCAGGTTCGAGTTCCATCTGGAGACCCACGACATCACCGATGAGGCGAAGAAACGAGCATGCCTCCTGAGTTCCTGCGGGAAGGGGACCTTCGACATAGCCAGGTCGTTGGTGGCCCCAACTGATATAAAGACTGTCACCTACGCTGACATCACGGAGAAGCTTAAGGCTCACTATTCTCCACAACCGTCGGAGATCGCCTGCCGGCACGCTTTTTACAAGCGGAACCAGGCCGGAGGCGAGACCATCGCAGATTTCGTGGCGGCCCTTCGCAAAGCCGCACGGCCATGTAATTTCCACAACGTGGAGGAAGCCCTCAGAGACCGTCTCGTCTGCGGTCTCAAAGATGAAAGGCTGCAACAGAGGCTGTTCGCCCGCACCACCCTGACCTGGGCAGTGGCCTACGAAGAGGCCGTGGCCGCGGAAGCAGCGGAGAAGTCCACGAAGGAGGTCCGCCAGCGGGTGGCAGAGCCCAGTATACACGCTCAACGAGACAGCGAGGGCGAAGACGCGGATGATGACGTCAACGCGGTTCGAGGCAAGCGGACCCCAGCGAAGACTACCAACGTCAAGCCTTGCTCCGGTTGTGGCGGGAAGCACCAGCGCGGCTCCTGTTGGGCTCGTGATGTCGACTGCAGAGCGTGTGGGCGGCGTGGTCATCTGGCCAGAGTCTGCAGATCAGCGAAGAAGGATCCCTCAACTAACAACCGGTCAGCGCAGAGGGGCACTCCAGTCAGCACCCAAGGCAAGACCCGTTCCTCAGCATCGGAAGCAAGCTGCCAGTTGACGGCGACCTTGTCGAGCGCATCGGCCGTAAATCGCACCAGCAGCCAGGGCAAGATCACCGTGACTCCACTCCTCGACGGCCGACCCTGTACAATGGAGGTGGACTCAGGATCGTCCGTGACGGTGATTTCTGCCGCGTCCTGGCGCCAGTTGTTCCCGAACCGAAGCCGGCGGCGGCTCCAGCCTGCGGGAACCAGAGTGTCCGACTTCCAGGGCAACCGAATTCCCTTGGCCGGACGGGACTCTGTTACTGTTGAGTATAAGGGGAAATGTGTTAAACTGTCATTCCTGATTGCAGAGGGAGACCGGGTTAACCTGCTAGGGTTAGATTGGTTTGAGCCATTGGGCATCGGTATTTCTGGGATTAACAGGATGTCTGAAAATAAATGGGGCATGCTGTACGACCTGTTCCCTGATGTATTTGCCGAAGGGTTGGGAAGGTACAAGGGCCCCCCGGTTGCGTTTGACTTAGATCCGTCAGTCAAACCTATTAGGTTGAAGTATCGGAAAGTACCTGTGTCTCTCAAACATAAGGTGGAAAAAGAGATTGACAAACTAGTTGAGCAAGGGGTTTTAGAGCCAGTACCATACAGCAAATGGGAGACCCCGATCGTAACCCCTGTCAAATCAGATGGGTCCATACGACTATGCGCCGATTACAAATGTACGATTAACAAGGCGCTGCAGCAACATTCGTACCCGGTCCCGGTAATAAGCCACATTTTGGCTTCCCTGGGGGGTGGCAAGATTTTCGCCAAATTTGACCTGGCCCAGGCATACCAGCAGTTGCCTGTCACCCCGGAGGCTGCCGAGGCCCAAACAATTGTAACCCACCAAGGGGCTTTTAAAGTGAACAGGCTGCAATTCGGGGTCAACGTAGCACCTGGGATTTTTCAGGGCCTCATGGAACGTCTACTAAGGGGGGTACCTGGCACAGTGCCCTATTTTGACGACGTGCTGATTGCGGGCGGGTCTGAACAGGAACTACTGGACCGGGTTAAAGAGGTCCTCAGGCGTTTTCAAAATGCCGGCCTCAGAGTTAAGCGCTCAAAATGCACGCTCGGGGTGGAAAGTGTGGACTTCCTGGGGTTTCGCATTGACGCAGAGGGAGTCCACCCCACGGATGAGAAGGTATCTGCAATCCAAAACGCCCCCAGGCCGGTGAGTAAGAAGGAGCTCCAATCCTTTTTAGGACTCCTGAATTTTTATCATGCGTTTTTACCGCATAAGGCATCAGTGGCGGCCCCTTTGCACGCGCTTTTGCACAAGGAGGCAAAATGGAAGTGGGGGCAGGCCGAGGAAAAGGCTTTTGTGGGAGTCAAGGAGCTGCTGACATCTAATGCCGTACTCACGCATTATGATGAACACAAGCTCCTGGTGTTAGCTGCTGACGCTTCACCGTTTGGAGTAGGCGCAGTTTTAAGCCATCTGATGCCTGATGGGAGCGAAGCGCCTATCGCTTTTTATTCTAGATCACTATCTGCGGCAGAGCGGAACTATGCCCAGATAGACAAGGAGGGTCTGGCGTTGGTAGCGGCTGTCAAAAAGTTCCATGATTTTATTTTTGGCAGACGATTTTTGCTGGTCACTGACCACAAGCCGCTACTGGGGATTTTTGCGCCCGATAAGCAATTGCCAAACATCATGTCCCCACGCATGCTTAGATGGGCGATATTTTTGCAGGCTTATGATTTTGACTTAGAGCACCGGCCTGGGAAAGCGATTGGGCATGCGGATGCCCTCAGCCGGTGCCCGGTGCCGGACATTGGCGCAGACCCTGCCCCCGCCTGTGAGGTCTTGGCAATTGAGGAGCTTCCTCGACCCCCGGTATCATCCAGGGACATTGCAGCACACACGGCCAAGGATAGCGTGCTGTCCCGAGTATTAAACTGGGTTTGGAGGGGGTGGCCGGTTGGAAGCGTTGAACCGGAGTTCGGCCCTTACAAAAGCCGTCAAAATGAACTATCCATTTCTAAGGGCTGTGTATTATGGGGGAACAGGGTGGTGGTTCCTGACAAACTCAGGACGAGAGTGTTAGAGTCGCTGCACGAGGGTCACCCCGGTATGGTACACACCAAAGCGTTGGCCAGAGGGTATGTCTGGTGGCCGGGGCTGGACAAAGAGATCGAAGAATGGGTACGAGGGTGTCCCAAATGCCAGCAAGTCAGACCCGATCCCCCACAAGCTACACCCCAAGGCTGGGAGTCATCTGGTAAACCCTGGGCCAGATTGCATATAGATTTTGCTGGCCCTCTCCAAGGGCAAATGTTCCTAATTGTGGTGGACGCTATGTCCAAATGGCTGGAGGTCGTGCATATGAAATCGACCACATCACTTGCTGTGATCCATGCGCTCCGCCGACTTTTTGCCACCCACGGGTTGCCTGACGTCATCGTCAGTGACAACGGGCCTCAATTTGTGTCTGAGGAATTTAGGCTCTTCCTCACGAGTAATGGCATACGCCAAATGACTTCGGCCCCTTTCCATCCGGCATCTAATGGCCAAGCCGAACGGATGGTCAGGACGGCCAAAGAGGCCCTGGGTAAAATGGACGAAGGGGACTGGAGCCAGAGGCTGGGCTCCTTTCTTTTGCTGCAGCACACCACCCCCTGTAGTGCTACAGGCCGTAGTCCGGCCGAATTGTTAATGGGGCGGAGACTCACGACCCGTTTGAACCGAATGCACCCAGACCTCACAGAAGATCAGTCCGAGCGTACCACTGCGCAACCGAAGGTGCGCATGTTTGAAAAAGGGGACAAGGTTTTCGCACGAAATTATGCAAACGGGCACTTATGGCTTCCTGGGGTTATATCCGACTCTGTGGGTACTCGAATGTATGTGGTGCAGTTAGCTGACGGTCGAATATGGCGGCGCCACATAGATCAGTTAAGGAGACGTTGGGCTAGGGACAGCGCTGACTCTCCGACGGCTGAATCCCCTGATGTCGAGTGGACACCCCCAGAGCAGGCGGTGAGTACCGAAAGGCCCGGTACTGTCCCCGAGTCAGGGCAGAACCCTGTGTGCGGGGCTGAAATCCCAGTCGAGTCTGTGCCTGATCCAGGCTGTAGTGAACCCCACTCTGACCCACAACCTTGTCTGCCCGTGGAGCCTGCACCGCTCCGCAGGTCCCAGCGTTCGCGGCAAATGCCGACTTATCTGACGGACTATGAGTGTAATTACTGTTGGAATAACTGATGTACAAAGGTTGACTGTATGTATGTAAATAATAAAACAATTGGGATGATGGCTTAACTTAGGGGGGAGGAATTGTAATGTATTGAAATGATTACATGAATCACCTCATAGGACTCCCCTGTTAAGCTTCGAGCCAGACCAGGGCTCCTCTGAGCGAACTTCCTATTGGTCGCTTCGTAACAGCGACCAATCAGAACGATACCATTCCCTAGGAGGGAAAGACTCCCATTGGTCTTTATCCTAGCAATCTCATTGGTTGTTATTTGTAAATAGGCGTGGCTACATTAGCCCGGTTATGTTTAAAAGGAGCATAAGCTCCCACTGTTTTCTGTTCTGGTTTTCTTACTGAGTTGAGTGCTTGTTCGTTACTTCCAATAAAGCTGAATCACTTGCTGAATCACTCTAAGAGTCCTTTGTTAGCGCGATCTAACACCACACGCTACCAGAAGTGTGGTCATCCAACCACACCCACCTTTTGCTTCTTATTCTGTTTACTTTGTTGTCAAAACCCTGGGCTTTTTTTGTAGCAGGAACTTCTTTGCATGTTAGGCCACACACCCCTAACGTAGCCAATCCTAATGAGTGTCTGCTGTTAGGTGTGGCCTATTACGCTAATGAGTTCCTGCTGGGCGTAGCCAACTCAGGAGCCAGCCGGAACTCCGTTCCTGTGCGTTCCTGCCCAAAAATAGCCCCGGCAACAAATCAGTGACTTAGGCAAAGATGAGGCAGGCAGCCTCCTTTGGGAGAGGATCATGCCACTGTGGCTGTAGGAGTAGGGCTGCCAGCTCCAGATTGAAAGATACCTGGAGATTTTGGGGTTGGAGCTTGAGAAGGCCACGGTGAACTGGTCTCTGTTGCCTGGAAATCAGTTGTAATAGCAGGAGATCTCCAGATACCACCTGGAGGCTGGTAACCCTACTCTAAGAGTAAGTGGCAGGCAGTGGAATCTTAAGCCAAAATTATACTGTTCCAAATCATTAGAAGGGTGTATCTCTGTTTAAGATTGCACTGCAAATGATCTAATCAGAGTGGATGTAAAATCAGGGTAGAATTAACTGACCACAATAGAAGCTTGTTGGAAAGATCCAAGGTGAGAACAATAAATTATGCTGAAATGCAACAGGCAGCTTCCTCTGGGTGTGAAAAATTCCACTGTTGGCCTGCATTAGGTAGGAATGCATGATCCAATCACAGCTGATGCAAGTTCAAGGCCGAATTAACGGCTCACAGAGTTTACTGGAAAGATACAAGGCCAGAACAACGAATCATGCAGAGATGCAACAAGGGGCCTCATTCATGGAAGGGTACTTTGGACTCACAAGAGCCTTCGTTTGGTTTTTTTCTTGGAGCAGCATGCCAATGTGTTCCAGCACACACTCTGAGAGTTGCAGACCTGGAGTATCATTGTCTGACTTGCTAGAGAGGTCACAAAGTAGTGTGTGAGCATACGGGCTTTGTGCTGAGTACTCTTATTGTATAGCTGAAAGGATCTAGTGCTGACTGTCTTTGTTCAGACAAAACAGAAATTAAAGGTACAGGCTTCAGGCTTCACCTCATCACAGTCAACTGGCTAACTGCAGGTGAAGGACAGATATACACATTTTGTGTAATTCTGGGATTTTTTCTCCCCAACAATTATTTTAAAGCGGATGCACCCAAAGGAGCTATTTAACTCCATATGCAGTTTCCCTCCTGAAAATTGTGACCTAAAGCTACCAGTGTGGTGTAGTGGTTAGAATGTTGGATTAAGCTCTGGAAGACCCAGGTCTGAATCCTCACCTTGCCATGGAAACTTCCTGGGTGATCTTGGACTAGTAGTCACACCCTCTCAACCTAATCTACCTCACAAGGTTGTTGTACAGATAAAATGAGGAAGAGGAGAATGTTGTAAGCCACTTTCGGTCACCATTGGGAAGAAAGTCAGGGTGTAACAAAGTAAACAGGTAAAATAAACACCCTAACCTTCTCCCCCTTTGAATTGCAGCCTCAGCAGTTTCATTCTGGCTTTTAGAAATCGTCAAAAAAAAAAAAAATCAAGAGATGACGAAAAAATAATGTGTAGGTCCATCAGAACTACCTAGGTAATCACCACCTCTCAATCAAAATGTCCATGTTGCAAAATCCAGAGAACTAACTTCACCAAAAACAATACCAAGAAAAAGCATTCAGTATGTTTAAGAATGAGCAAACGTCACAGAAATGTATACATGCTGAACAGAAGTACAGTCATTTCAATGGGTCTTGCTCAGGAGAAATTCCCAGGGGATTGTGCCTCTGACATCCTGGGCTAAAAAAAAAATTACAAAGAAACATTGCCAGCCTGAGATGTTAATTATGCCAGCTTTGGGTACTTACTCACTTGAGTTAAAAGCAGAAACAAACAATGCTCTGCTGCTCTGAACTGTGACTTTTGTTTTGGTCCTTAAAAGATGACAAGAGGCATAAGAATGGTGCCCCCTTTGGAATCTGCTGCTTGAAGCAACTGCTTTGCATTGTTTTGTGGTGAGGCAGGCCATGCAAAAGACGACTCAGAAGCAGAATATCTAAAAATATGTCAAATGCTATGAAACCACTTTTTGCCTGGCTTGCAAAAGGATGCAGGAGCGTATGTCACTTTGGCAGGCTCGGATAAAAAAAAAACCCCGAACGCACAGAGGAAGGATATAGTTCTCTCAAATCAGACAATAGTATATATTTGCACTGGCAGTTACTCATATGGACACAGATATGCAGTGTTATCTGCAATGTACATTATGACTAATTTATTTCATAAGCAGTTTCATTGTAATCTCTGTAGTATAGGAATTTTTGGCTTGCCTTCAGCCCTGAGTAACATTACATAATTTATAGATGACATCATCATACCAAGAGAAGGTTAGATGAAGAAAGGGAGTGGGGGGGGAAATGCGCTTCCTGAGTTGCTAACTCTTTAACACTGAAAATTGCCACTTGAATGATGAAGAGTATACGGAGAGAGCAATACTATATCATGCTGTAGTAGCAGGGAAGGTTTTCTGACAGTTAGAAAATAGGAAGGGGGAAGAAAAAGGAGACTGGAAGAACAAATGACCATTTACCAAGCCATAACTCAGCATGGGTGTGCACATAAGTACTAGCTATGCCAGTTAAGAATCCTGCTGGATCAAAGCAAAGACCCATCTAAGCCAGCATGCTCTGTGGCCAACTAGATGCTTCTAGGAAGCTAAAAGCAGTGTATGAAAGAAGAAGCCCTTCCCGGCAGTCATGTCCTCCCCACACTAAAACTGGTATTCAGCCATGTATACTGATTCCAAAGACCAGGGTTCCATTTAGCTATCATGGCTGGAATCTCCTGCCCAAAGGCTGAACCTCATCCCATCAGAAATCCAGGGAATGGCGTGTTCACAGCAATAATAAACAGATTAATAATTACCTCCTGATTAATAGTTCGCCCATAAAAATAACTCCAATAATAGCTGTAAAAGATTTATATACACAGTAGGGTTGCCAACAATCTGGAGGGGGGGGGGGAATGTCCTCTCCCTGTAATAGAGACTTAATGTGTAGAAATGGGCATGGGAAGCTTTTCATGGTATGGGGGTAAACAATATAGATATCCCATTTAGCCTCTATTAAGGGGGCAGGACATTTTTTCCCTCCAGGTTGCTAGCTTCCCTAATACAGGACATATTATAAAATTGTCTGTGATCAATAAACACTAAATAAATGCTGTTTTGGGTGGCTTTGCAATGTGTGGATCTGGTGGAACTAGGGTCACCCCATGTCCCTGCCCCCTCCCCGGACTCCAGCCAGTTGCCTCTAGCTTGCAGTTACCCAAAGTTAATAAGCTTTGAGGACTCAATTTTTTCATTAAAAGATGTACCCCAAACTTTAGAGACTTTCAGAGGTAGTGTGCCATCGCCTGCCTCTGCATCATAAGCTTGGTATTCCTTGGAGGTCTCCCATCCAAATACTAGCCAAGGCCAAGGCCAACCCTGCTTAGCTTCTGAGAGATCTGGCTATCCTGGGCTATCCAGGTTAGGGCAAGAAAGTGATTAGCATGTATCTTCTTAGTCAGGACTGTCTTTGCAGCAGTTAACAAATAGATAGCAAGATGTTTTATACCTGTAAACAAGCATACACTTTCAGAGTTATTTCAAAAAAATACCATTGGTTCCTCTGGGATATGACAAACCACATCTGAATGTATTGGTTCTTGAAACCAATATAATATATTTTTTTCACAGTTCTGTCATAGGTGTATTTAAGTATCATCCTGATCACACTCTAGTAGCAGTCCGAAGTCTAATGAAGTGTGTCTGTGTTCCATAGTTATGTCTCCTCTCCATGGACTTCAGCTTTCTCCAAAAGCAGAAGAATAGCAAGTGTAACTAAGAGCCCATGTAGACAGTTGAATATCATTTCAAACAAAAGCCAGGACCTTGCTGAGACCAAATTATCAACATATGTCAGTATCAAATGGCTGTTAAGGTGAATTATATATTACACAGCAAGTATCTGCATATGTCCGTAATATGCAACAAAATTGTTGCAGAAAATAAAGTATGAAATATGTATTTTTAAATTAAATATAGCCTTTTAACTCTTTAGCTCATAAATATTGCATAACCAATTGTAGTCTCCAGGTAATTCAGAAACATTTCAGTGAGATCAGTTTTTTTAAAATGAGTTTTCAATCATGGACCTGATTTGAGAAATCAGATATGCCAATTCACTGCTTTCTACCCTTCTGAAACCAGGAATAGAAAAGAAGACCCAGCAACTAGACTCAGATTTTAGTGTCAATAGCACGCAACAAGCTTTTCTCATTGATTACTCAAGTGTTGAGGATGTGTGATAGAACTATTTAGGCACTTTAGAATTATTAGCTCATGGTCACTTATATTAGGTAGGCAAAGCACTCTAATTCTGAATTGGAATTTATTTCTTGAGACTGCTCTTTCCATTTGCTAGAAGGTAAAACTGAGTCAGCTTTAAAGCTGTTTATTCAAAATCCCACAGCGATTCAGTGGCTAAAACCATAAAAGAATAATAGTGCCATCCCAAGCAGAGTTATTCCTGTCTAAACCCATTGAATTCAAACTGGATTAACTCTGCCTAGGATTGCATTGTAATTATATTCACCTTTATGGTGTCACAATACTCTTGGTCATTCCTGGTACAGCAAACTAAGGGCCAAATCGTATGCAGTATTGAACTGCCGTGAATGATTCCAACTTGAGATGTGTGATTTGGCCTTGAAAGCAGCCATGCAGAGGGGGGGGGGGGGGGGGGAGGGAGTCGAGATTGGGGCTGTGGTGCTGGGGAAGGAGTCTCTTCTCTCCATTAAATTACCTCAATGAGATTTCCCCTTCCCAGTCTTCTTTAAATATGAACTCTTGTATTTCCCCCCATAAGGATTTACAGCAGCCCCCCAAAAAGAATTCTCTTTCCAATTTGGAAACAGTGCATGGAGGCAGAAGAGGTAACACTGCCCCCTCTTCATCCGCTCTGTGGCCCTCTGCTGTGGCTAATAGGGTAAGATTACACATCTGGAATTCTAATGGCAGAACTCCAGAAGCACATTTAGTCTGGTTCTTAGTTTGTTCTACCACAACCAACAAGGAGTCTAAGGACTTCAGAATACAGAACTCCATCATCCCTAAAATGGACACCAGCCTGGAATGTGTGACGTTTACTATTTATTTATTAGTTATTTGTTTGTTTAATATGTATCCCGCCCTCCCTGCCAAGCAGGCTCAGGGCGGCTTACAGAGTATACATAAATATATTAAAACAGCGAAATATATTAAAACAATAATAAAGTTAAAACCACAGCATGTGCAAATAGGTGCTAGCAAACATAGTACTAATAAATGATGGAGGCGTTACCTCAGCATCTAGATGCTGCCTCATAGGGTGTTTGTGGGGAGGGTAGGAATTGCTACGCTTAGCTTTGCCTTCTCCATTTGTACTTCTGCCATTGGGGTTTTCTTGCACAGGGACCCTAAGCATTTCGGCCTCATCCACCTGTCATGTTTGCTTTATTTTGTTAGAAGAGAATCATTTACCTGAGAGTAGGATGCTCTGCTGTTCAAGTAACAAGTGACAGGAAAGCCTTCGATATTCTCATGAATCCCAAACATCCCACCACCATTTTTCTGAGTTTTCCCCCTTTATTCTTTTTTTTTTTTTGGCAGTGATTTCTGGCACACAGGTGTTGACTGAAAAGGAGAAAATGTGCCGCAAAAGCTGGAAAGATCCTCAATAGATGCCAATCTGTCCATCCTTGCTTGTGCAATGCCCTTGAAATGCCAAGCTGAACTGATACGAGGTGAAAATGATTTTTCACCACATATGGCCCTTTCCCCACTGCTGACAGAGATCCTGTTCTGCAATCTCAGATTTCATGAGTAATCTCAAAAGAACGTGTCCTCCTTCACATCCATTCATTCTGTAAGAAGTGAGGTTCAGTAACAACCTGGGGCCACTGAGTTTACCGAGATGCGTGAAACAACTGTGGAATGCAAAGACTGCAATCCTGGGCCTACTTACTCATGGGTAAATCCTCTTGAAGATAATGGGACTCGTCAATGCATAATTATGGGAATTATTGCACCCTGCTTTTCATAGAATCATAGAATGTTAGAGTTGGACGGGACCTTGCAGGAGCATAGTTTTCACTGATGTTAGAGAAAGCAGAGGCCAAATCAAGCTTCATCCTGTGATTAAATTTAAGTACAACCTGGCCAGCTTTAACTGTGATAGCTCTGTTATGATTTAGTAACTTTCAGGTGTGGAGCGTGGATACCTCCTGCAATTACATCTGATCTCTAGACTTTTGGTGTAGTGGTTTGGTGTGGTGGTTAAATGCATGGACTCTTATCTGGGAGAACCAGGTTTGATTCCCCACTTCTCCACTTGCAGCTGCTGGATGACTTTGGGCAAGCCATAGTTCTGTCAGAGCTGTTCTTAAAATAGCAGTTCTCGAAAGAGCTCTCTTACCCCCACCTACCTCACAGGGTGTCTGTTGTGGGGAGGGGAAGGGAAAGGGGTTTGTAAGCTGCTCTGAGACTCTGAGTGAAGGGTGGGGTATAAATCCAATCTCCTCCTCCTCCTCCCTTCTTCTTCTTCTTCTTCTTCTTCTTCTTCTTCTTCTTCTTCTTCTTCTTCTTCTCATAAGAACATAAGAGAAGCCAATGTTGGATCAGGCCAATGGCCCATCCAGTCCAACACTGTCACACAGTGGCCAAAAATACCAGGTGCCATCAGGAGGTCCAGCAGTGGGCCCAGGACACTAGAAGCCCTCCCACTGTTGCCCCCCCAAGCACCAAGAATACAGAGCATCACTTGCCCCAGACTGAGACTGATTTCCCACAAGTGCTGCTCTACGCTCGCTCTTCCCTTTTGCCCCGATGGTACGCGTCAATTTCACACACGCTGCTGCGCGGACGCATTTTGCCCCACAGCTTTGCACGATTTTCCCCGCGTCTACTCAATCCCGTTTTTTGAGGACTGAGTAGACGCGGGGAAAATCGCACGAAGCTCCAGGGCAAAATGCGGCCGCGCAGCAGCTTGTGTAAAATTGACACGTACCATCGGGGCAAAAGGGAAGAGCGAGCGTAGAACAGCACTTGTGGGAAATTGGCCTGAGAATTCCTATCTATACCTTGTGGCTAATAGCCACTGATGGACCTCTGCTCCATATGTTTATCCAATTCCCTCTTGAAGCCGTCCATGCTGGTAGCCGCCACCACCTCCTGTGGCAGTGAATTCCATGTGTTAATCATTCTTCTTCTTTCAGTTCCTCTGGAGAAAATGGCTGCATTGGAGGGCGAATTCTAGGGCATGGTGTCTCACTAAGGTCCCTCTCTCCCCCCACCCACTCTCCCCAGGCTCCACCCCCAAATATCTGCGAATTTCCCAACCTGCAGTTCACAACTTTAGATTTACTCAAACTCAGCTCATTGGGACTTACCCCCAAGAAAAGGGTGCAAACGATTGCAGCCATAAAGTTCTATTTCATTTTCTGATTACCAAAATATCATATTATCCTCTAACTTCCCCCCTTCGCTCACTGTCGGATTCTAAGCATCTGCTTGCAAATTTATTAAACCAATAGGAGTTTAAATTTTGCTCTCTGGCTGTTTCAGATTTCTCACAGTTAAACAAGGTGCTATCTACTGGACAGCTCATTAAATAAAATTAAAAAAAGAAAACAACCTTTTCACAAAGTCTTGAGTGGGAAACACACAAAGTGTTATTCATTCTGCTCACTGTATTAATTCTCAGCATGGAAAATCAGGTCAATCAAGAAGGCCTTAAGTGCTTCCATAAGTTATAGAGACCCCGGCCAGGGGGAGCCTCCAGAGAAAAGGATTTCTCCTGATTTCTGTTGCAGTCACTGGTAAATTCTCTGTACATAACGTGGAAGCTTGCTGGGTGACCTTGGGCCAGTCACACATTCTCAGCCTACCCCACCTCACAGGATTGTTGTGAGGATAAAATGGAGGAAAGAAGAATTATGCAAACCACTTTGGTTCCTCATTGTGGAAACAGGCAGGGTACAGAAGAAGTAAGTAGATTTGAAACTGGAGCATTGGTACCACCATTAAGAGAGTACCATTAACTCAGACACTATGGTTAGTTAAAAATTCAGATATTTTTGTGGGATGTGGGTATTACTACAACTGTTTGGGAGTTTCTACATCAAAAGCAGCATCCTGATGCATTTTTACCCAGTGATTTTCTCCTGAAGGATTCCACAGTAGTGAATGGTCTGCTTCCACTGTAAGCATAGCTGTTTAGTGGCAATTGGATCTCTGAGCCCGTTGCTGGTAAATGTTAAATCTGACCTCTAGTGTCACTATTGCAGATCTTGGGGTGCATTCAGATAACACACCCAGCTAGGGTTACCAACCTCCAGGCAGGGCCCAGCGTTCTTCATCCTACAGAGACCAGTTCCTTTGGAGGAAATGGCAGCTTTAGAGAGTGGACAGTTACGTATACCATAGAGTCTCAGAGACATGGAAGTCCTAAAGCAGCATCAGATCTCCCTGCCTTCTCCCAAACTCCACCCACCCCAGGCAACACAACCAAATCTCCCGGATGTTCCTAAGCCAGAGTTGTCAACTCTGCAACCAGCTGCAATCAAACTCCAACTGTCCATGAATGCAGCCACACATGCCCCTTGTTCCTTCCGCCTCCCTGTCTCCTTTGACCCTGGAGCTTTATGACTCACTTCCAGGTTTGGTCACACTTCAATTTATCATGACAAGAGAATGCAGGCACTTCAGTGAACTGGAGTCTGTCCACTGCACACAAACTGGGATTCTAAACCTCAGTTTATTCCTCATTTAGGATCCCAGTTTGTATTGATGAAACACAACTCGATTCACCAAGGGACCTGTATATGGATACTGAAATTTCTGGGCGTAGGTGCCTTGGTGAATCTGAATTTGGAGCCCTTTTTGCAACTGGAGAGCCAATGTGGTGTTGTGGTTGGAGGGCCAGACTAGGATCTGGGAGGCCCAGGTTCAAATCCTCACTCTGCCATGGAAGCTCACCGGGTGACCTTGAGCCTGTCACCCACTCTCAGGATGCGTTCAGACGGCTCTATAGATCCGCGCGAGGCACAAGTGCCTCATGGATTTAAATGTAATGTTCAGACATCAACATCTGGGAAACGTCCGTCTTCCATGAGCATCCCATTTTGCCGCGCTTCGGAGCCGTACTAAAAAGGTACTAGTTAAAACCTGGAGTTTTCGGTTCCAACAGGCCAATCGCAGACTTGCCCCCATCTGATCATTCCAGCGTGCAATTAAAAAATGGCACCCGTTCGGGATGGTCTAACGTCGGGCGCCATTTTTTAAAAAATTTGATTCTGCGCATGCGCAGGTAAACAAGGCCATGATATCACGCCTATGCCCATGTACAAAAAGTTTTTTAAAAAAAAAACCCCACCACACGTGCCTCCTTCAGTGGACACCATCTAGACAATTCACAGTGGAAGTAGCGTGAGGTGAGGCGATTCCCCCGGGGGAAGTCTGGTTGTGCAAGGACGGATTTAAAAGATCGGGATCAAATTTTGAGCCGGCATAATGGCGGGATTAGCTGCCCGTCTGAACGCACCCTCAGCCTAGCCTACCTTCACAGGGCTTTTGTAAGGATAAAATGGAGGAAAAAATAATAGTGTAAGCTGCTTTGGGTCTCCTTTGGGGAGAAAGGTGGGGCATAAAAGAAAGAAATAAAATAATAAACTCCAGCTGGTGGAATCTGATCTTCGGTGGGGTGGGGGGAGAGTTAGATCTCTCAATCCTGAAGTCCCCCACTCCTGTTCCAGAAAGCAGTCACCCTGCAATGCCAACCCCTTTTGCAATCCCATTGCTGGTGGAAGGACTAGTGCAAACTCAAGTCAGGGAAAGTCTGGAGACTGGATCTCCTTGAATGAGCACATTTGAGTCATCCACTGAAGAAGCATATGCAGTCATTCAACCAAGCCCAGGGCATTTCATCTGCTTCCAAGGGATTCCAGAAGACTCCAAATTGGCATTCAACCTGATGTCATATCCCTGAGGATCAGGTGGTGTTCGGAAAACAATGAAAACTATCTAACTTGGAGCAGCTTTATCCTGTGTTGACAGCACATGGTGTCTTCCCTGCAGGCACAGCCTCCACCCCCCACAAACCCAGCCCACCCACTGTTAACTGATCAGCGCTGCTGCAGAAGGTAAAGCAAACCTGGATTGCAATGAGCATGAGATCTGCACTTGTGCCGATTGAGCAAACAGCTTCTAATATCAGTACAGGGAGTCCAGCCAGCCTCTCTCCCAAGAGCTGGCATTTCCCCAGATGAGGACAATAGTGAGAGTATGTTCCAATACCAAGTATCTATACATTTTGGAAAGGGTGATGTCAAAAGGTTGCAACACGGGTCGCCCTAAGGGTTTGTCTGTATTGCAGGTGAGTGCAACTCGCACTTGCCTGGTGCTGGTTTGCAGGCTGGTATCCCCGTCTTCCACACATGAGTTCAGGCTCTTTAAAAAAATCACCATTGAGTTATGTGAATCCTGTCAACAGCAATGGCCTTGTCTGTAGGCATTATTTCATGCCCCTACCCCTGTGACTGGGGTCACTGTCTGTTTGCAAAAACATGATGTGGGACGGCAGCACCAAACTGGTGGGACTGGGAAGGCATGTACTCTGGTCCTATTTGGAACATGTGTGTTTGCTTTTCTCTACCAGCTGCTCTACTCAAACATATTGGGTCTGAGCCAGAGAAATTCTCATCCTACTATGGCAAACTCCACAAACGGTTGAGGTTTTTTTTACTTAAGACTTTGAGGAATGCATAGCATGCAAAATACATGCCCATGATAAAAAGACATGCCTGTAAATGGCTTTTGTACACATTCAGGTATAAAGAGCAAGTAAGGTGGCCCAGACTAGCCTGATGTCATCAGATCTCAGAAGCCAGCAGGGTCAGCCCTGGCTAGTAATTGGATGGGAGACCTCAAAGGAATACCAGGATCATGATGAGGAGGCAGGCAATGGAAAACCGTCTCTGAACATCTCTTGCCCTGAGAACCCTGTGGGGTCACCATAAATCAGCTGGGAGTGCGCACACACACACGAAGGGAAAGCAGATTCAGTGGATCATCTACAGGATCAAGCGCTGCTTTCAGGTACCACAAACTGGCCTTGAGCAGCAGCTGTTATACCATAGGCCAATCAGGACATAATTTATTGACAATTAGAGTCATAGGGTTGGAACCCACAGAAGAACTTCCACATGCACAACAGTCCTTGAACAAGCAGAAATGCTAAAATTACTCCTTGCTGTCTTCTTATGCTAAATGAAAGTGATCATATCTCAACTATTTTTTCCATGTGTGCCAGACATAGTATAAAGTAAGCCTTCTGATACAGTTTCAAACACAAATTAAGTAAGATCATGCAAACCATCTGTTGTGCATTCCATTGCTTCACAGGAACATTGTTATTTCACTTCAGTACATCTAATGAAGTGAGCTCTGACTCACAAATGCTGATGCTGGAATCGATGTTTTTGGTATTTAAGGTACCCCTGGACTCCTGCTTTATTTTGCTGCTACAGGCAAACACAGCTACCCACCCATCTGGAACTGAAACACAATGTGTGGCTGCAGTCCTTGTGCTATTGCCTGCGCACGTAAAACTGTACTCAGTACATTTTCTTTTCTTCTCACACATTGCTGGATACAACTCAATATAGATTATTTTGGACTAGGCCTTTTTAAAAAGTACTATATTCCAATTCAGACAGTTGCCAAAGAACTGATTAAAATCACATATATGAAACTCCTGGGATTAGAATGTTTGGAAAACTGTTTCAAATCAAATTGGAGAAGGAGTAAATACACGCCACTGGATGTGGCAGGAGGAGTTGAGGCTCAGTGGTAGAATCTGCTTGGCATGCAGAAGGTCCCTGTGTCAGTCCCTGGCATCATCAGCTTAAACAGGTCAGGCAATAGGTGGCATGATGAAGGCCCTCAGCCTGAGACCCTGGAGAGCTGCTGCCAGTCTGAGTAGACGATACTGACTTTGATGGACCAAGGGTCTGATTCAGTATAGGGCAGCCTTGTGTGTTCAGGATGTACCAGCTAAACTATCATGTGTGACACCGAAAAAGAACTTATATAAAGAGTTATATACCAATGTCATCTGACACTATAAAGTAAAAAAAAAAATGGCATTAGATCATGGTAGATGCTGGAGATGTAATACTCGGTTGATTACATTCATATGAAGTGATCAATCCTATGATAAAGGTTTACGGGATAAGGATAATTAAACTAATTAAAGTTACAACCGAGTATGAGCCGCTTCTTGGTGCTGTAATGTGACTGAAATGTATCTTGAGAGACGAACAGAAAATTGTGTTATGGACTTTGTCATAAAGGACAAGATATGAATTGCAGCTAATCTGAAAAGAAATCAGAATTTGCCCACTTTTGATGACTCTGGGGAAAATATAGAAAGCAGCTGAAATGATGAAGATACTAAACTATGGTGAAATCACAGAAGACTGACAAAAGACACATGCTCCAGATTTGTTGAAAACAGAATCACATTTATTAATGGATGAGGCATAAAAGTATGCTGATCTGTTATTGTCTTTAGCCTCTTTATTGTTAATTACTTCTAAGTTCCAGGCACAAGCTGGAAGTGACATCACAACGTCATGCATCATCATACAGCATCACTTCCTGCTTCCTGCAGGACCTAGAGCCCAGGGATGGGAGCTTTCCTGCCCCTCCTGGTAGGATGGCAACCGTACTCTCCTAGAATTGTCCATATGGCAACCATTGGGGGATGGGCTTTTTCTGTGGTAGATCCACTCCTCTGGAATGGCCTACCAGAGTAGGTGCAGAAGGCATATTCAATTACTGTCTTGAGGAAGGCGGATAAGACAGCTTTATTCCAGAGAGGACAATCCAGTTGTGTTTTAACGGTGGGTTTTTAACTCCGATAGTTTTTAGCTGTCCACTGTTTTCAGCTTGTTCATGAACATTTATGATAATTTGTGTCCTTACAGCTCTTGTTTGCTTTGTTAGCCACTTTGAGTCTGAGAAGACAAGGCAGGACGTAAATATTTTAAATGAATAAATATACTGGTTGTAATCATTTTCTCTCACACTCACACTATAATGATTCACACACACACAATTATGCTTTTCTAAGCAATAACTTTTCAGGGTATGGGGGTTGGGCATGATGCCAAGCTGGAAAGGGTCACGACGAACTCTTCCCACTTTCACTGTGAGCATAATTCTTCGACACTCTGTGTGGTGTGTCATCGTTTCTGTGTGTCAGGAAACATAACTGCAAAGTTGACAGGATCTATTTTTTGCTAAACAACAGTGAATGTAAGGAAGGGTAATTTGCTCATTGGCACATGTCTTGGGCAACAGTCATGGCTGGAACGAAACAGAGACTTTCATTTCCTATGTCCTAATGATAAGAACCAGAAACAGCTCACGTACTTTCACAGACACGCCTTTCTTCTGCTGCCAGGTATGCTGGAGAGTAAAAGGGCTGGTGGTAGCTAAATGCATGCCTATGTGTATTAAAATGATCAGAGTTCTTAATGACTTGAATGAGAGAGATGACCCCACTTCAGCTTCTAGACTCTTTGATCATTCCTCCCCTTCCTCTGACCTCAGGTAGAGCAATTCATTCACAGTGGATCTGCTTTCTCTACCTCAGGATGTTAGCAATACAGATTTACAATCCAAAGGCATGAAAAGATAAGGATACTTAACCTTTCACACTCTTGCCAGTCTTCTTTTAAATAGCACCGCTGACTTCAATATGATGGGAAATAACAATTTCAGTTCATATCACAACTTCACTGAATTGAACTCTGGTTGGACTCAGACTCAGTTCCCCTGTATGTAAAATGGCAATATAACAGTGACAACTCATGGGATTAAGTTTGGGTGCAGTGGCACCTTAAAGACCAATAAAGTGTTATTCAAGGTATAAGCTTTTGTGTGCATGCATACCTTGAATAAAACTTTGTTGGTCTTAAAGGTGCTACTGGACTCAAACTTGGTTCTGCTGCTTCAGACCAACACAACTACCCACCTGAATCTATGTTATGGGACTGTTAAAAGAAAGAATCAGATATGGGAAATATTACCTCTCTTGGAACAGAGCTAGCAGGCTATTATGGTTAAAGAGGAGCCATATTTAAATTTTTGCTATACTACAGTTGCGCAGTCTTTTTGGAAAAGAAGTGTCAATTAAGTATTTTAAAGGTTCATTTTCAAAAACAGATCCAAATAACCTAACGGTGGAAAAAAATTGCCCTAGAGGTCACTTAAAGTTCAACTGACCTCTGGCATGTCAAGATATTGGTCTTGCTGATAGGCAAAACTCAAACATATTTGCTTCATGCTATCAGAAGGAACAGTCAGGAAGAATTTCTTTCTTTTTTTCTTTTTGTATATGGAGATTAAAATAATGAATTATGTTTCAAATACCTTGATTTGAGAACTAGACCTTTGACTAGATGGAATACTGTCATTTCCAGTGTTGCAACTATTTACGGTTGGGTGCAACCAGCTTTTTTTGTTCAGCCTTGCCCAATTCACCTTCCTACCACAGCCCTTTTCCACATGCAGGTCCCATGATCCTCAGCATAGCCTTTGGGGCGATCTCCTATCATCTTCAACAGCAGAAAACCTAGTTGAGTTCAACCCATAATAAGATACCCCTTTCCCACCCAAAAATATGTCTCCCAGAATTCCAACTGATCTCCAGATGTCAGAGATCAATTCCCCCAGAGAAAGGCTACTTTGGAGGGTGGACTCTGTAGTATTATATCCCACTGAGATCCCTTCCCTACTCAAACGCCACCCTCCACAAGCTCCACCCCCAAACTAGAATTTCCCAACCCAGTGTTGGCACTCTACCCCTAACACCCCCAAAAAAGTTTATACTTAATTAAAAGCCCTCACACACACACACACACACACACACACACACACACACACACACACACACACACAAAGGCCTTGTGGCACCTTCTGAAGATTTCTAATAGCAGCATTCTTCCCAATTCCACAGGGAGCCCATCCCCCAAAGTGTGAATTGCAATAGAAATGACACAGGCTCTGCTTTTTGCCAGGTAGGACACCTTAACCAGTAGGTGACAGCCTGAAGACCGCGGGTAGATGGACAGAGATATATGGGAGGAGGCAGCCCTTTAGATATGTAGGTCATGGCTGTGAAGGTCATAAGTGTCATAACCAGCACCTCGCTCCTTGCATTAAACTTGGAAACAAACTACCAGCCACTCTAACTGTTTTAGGATGGGCAAAACAGCCCCCGGCAATAATCAGGCTGCCATATTCTGAAACAGGTACAATTTCCAGATTGTCTTCAAGAGCAGTCCAACGTAGACTCTGTTATAGTAATCCAGCTACCAGCTCATCAAATAATGCATCTACTAGCCTCATTCACAATCTAATCTCATTCACAAACCAATTTTGTACAGAGCCATCTTAATCCAGAACTCTGTATGTGCTTCGTCATGGAACTTGTGTGCATGCCAACTCTCTGTCATTTACATTAATATAATGGGAAGGGGGAGAAATAGATGTTGGGGGAGGGAGGGAATTCTCTATTAATCCAGTACTTCCTATTAAGTGAGTGATGAATACCTGGGAGTATTCACCCAGTATTGGCGGGTGGGAGAGTTTTGTTTAAATATACAAAGCATCACTAAATTGGGGGCAATTACCTAGCAGCATAATGCCTAGCTGTACTGATTTTATTTGACCTACTTTCATGTAAAGGTCAAAACCCAATATATATTTAAACATTTAAGACCACTTCAGTCAATGCATTTAGAGGCATTTATGTCTTTCTTGGATTGTGGCCAGTTTGTTCAAAACTGTTATGCTAGTTTCCTTGCTAGACTAACCAGGGTTTAAAGCCACATATCTCAGTTAGTAGCTTATATCCATTCATTAGAATTAGTAAGGAAGAAAAGCTATATTTTGTTTGTGACACTCAGATGTCATCTTCTTTCTTTGCAAGTACCATTTCACCTTCTTCATCTGGAAGGACAGTTTATTTATTATTGTGCTCCTTCTTAGCTGTTAAGCTCTGAAGGCGGTGTGCAAAATCAAAATACACCTTCACTAAGGAAACTATGCCCTGCCCTGTATTAGTCCAGGTTAGTCCAATCTTGACAAACCTTGGAGACTATGCAGGGTCAGTCCTGGTGAGTACTTGGATGGGAGACCACCAAAGGAGTCTAGGTTTGTTTTGTTGATGCAGGCAATGGAAAACCACTTCTGATGGTCTCTTGCCTTGAAAACCCTACAGGAATCCCATAAATTGGCTGTGACTTGACAGCAAAAAAGGAAAAAAGAAGCTGTCACAAAAAGCAAACCAATACATGCAGAAATGATAAGAGATTTTCTTTAAAACCTATTAAGTACAGCAGGTAACACCATGAGATAGTGAACCAGGTCAAGGCAGTGACAAAAAAATTGGTTTTCTTCCAGACAAGAACAGACTGGCACCAACAATGCAACCCTAAACAGAGATACACCCTTCTAAGTTCAATTGCTTCAATGGATATACCTCTGGATAGGATTGCATTGCTAGTCATTTATATGTATGCGAACAGGAACCTACTGAGTAGAGACTCTGTGCATTCTCCTGCATGAAGAAGCTTGATGTTTGTTGAACTGATGGCCAGAGGTCATTTCGGAGGGGAACGCGGGGGATCGCAGTTCCCCCGGGTGAGGTATGGGGGGCGGGGCACATGACGAAGCCCTGCCCCCTGCTTCCGGCCGCCCCGCTTCCGGCCCTCATTCAGCCAGGAGGAGGCAGGAGAAGAGGGAGGGTAAGTTGCTTCCTCCCTGCCTCTCCCCACCCCTGCCTGCCTGGGGTCAGGGAGGGCCTTCGCGGGGCTTCCTTGCACTCCCGCTAGCCGTGCAGGTCCACCGCCGGGCCCCTCATGGGGCTCGGCAGTGGAGCTGCAAGGCCGGCAGTGGCAGCTGGGACCGTTGGGGGCGGGGTGTGTGGCCTTATGACACACTTCTGGTGATGTCAGGGGGTGTGGCATATGCTAATGAGTTATGCTAATGAGTCCCCCTAGCTCTTTTTCTACGAAACGACCCCTGCTGATGGCTCAATCTGGATAGAATACAGTCTGAACAGTTTTCCTGTTGGTTCTCTACTCTCCCCCACAGAAGCTGTTTCCTGGCTGTCATTGACTCCTTATGCTAAACTGTATCTTGGGAAGAGAAATTAGCAAATAGGCATTTGAAGCTGAAGACAGAATAATGAAACTAGATCTCCTTAAAAAAAGAAACAGGGGAGGGATTCTACTGGTGCACTGGATTGATACGAGGCCGCAGCAGTATGATTAATGGTGAATTATGATTGCAGATCCATTTAGTTTTACTTAATCTCCATGCTCATGTGATTACGCATAATATGTATGATGGCGGGGGCTTGCAACAGAAAAGGCCTGGGCCTGGGCCATAACAGATCATATCCTCACGATCAAGAGGACTGGTTGACGATCCTGTTGTGAGTAGCACTGTTGTTCCATGGATTCACATCATGAGAGACTGTCTTGTATTCCCCAAGTCATGAAGGGCTTTGTTTCTCTGCCCAGATGCACCCATGCTCTGATGACCCCATACAAGATCTCTGTAGCCTCCTGCCTGCCTGCATGATCCTCCCCTCCATACACTTGGTTTTCAGTCAACTAAGTTTGACTACAAGTATGGGACAAATGTCTGAATGTGTGTGGTGGCCATTTCTTCTGAACATACGTTCTTATACATGTGTATATTTAGGGCTGCCATGTGGGGTCGGGGGGTCGGGTAAACCCCCACTTCGGAGGCCCGATTCCTGCCACCGCGGAATCGGACCCCGGGGGGAACTCCGCCCCCTGAAGCGCAGCGAGGCTGCGTCACCAGAGGTGACACAACCACGTCAATCATGTTGGGGGTGTGGCCCCGATCGTCGGAGGGAAAACTCTATGGTTTTCCCTCTGACGATCGGGGCCACGCCTTCAACGTAATCGACGTCGTGCGTCACTTCCGGTGACATGCTGGCACCGCGCGCACTTTGCGCGCACATCCCCAGACGGCTCCCAGAGCCCGGTGAGGCTCCCCCGCCGGTAAGAAAAATTGACTTGGCAACCCTATGTATATTCCAACTTCAGAACATGCATACCAGACCCTAGAGCCTCTGTAGCCAGGAAGAAAATCCACACGTTGCTCCTTTCAGAAGATACAGCAATCATGCAAACTAGGAAGATGTAAAGTACTGGGTCCAGACGTGTAGGAGTAATTTCAGTTCATAGTTTATTTAGAACACACACTTGAAAACTGGAATAGCAGGACCGGAGCCCGTGAGGCACACCACACCCAACACACACCCCGCTTCCTGTGATAGGTCATTTACCCAGTGTCCATACCCATAGGTCGGGCATAGGATCTGGAGTAGCCAATAGGCTCACTGTAGGATCCTCGCCCACTATTGTTTCCGATCTTCAAGCTACGCTTGTCCACCTGACCATGTTTGCCAAGCGCATGTGGTGACCTTGTTGGTACATATTATGAACTGAGATCGAGGCAGTTTCATAACAAGCTATTTCTTTATTTCAGTTCAGAACACACCACACACCAACACACCACACATAGAACAAGCTAACTTTATACATTTTGAACCAGGAAAACCACACCTCCTGGGAGGATAATGTCCAATCAAAACATTGTGCTTGGGACCAATGAGAATTGCTCCCACCGAGAGTCAAGGTCTCTCCGGATTGATCCGTTCGCAGCATTGACCAATCCGGTTCCACATTTCAGAATGCTAGGCTTCTATGGAGCTGTAACCCAAGCTCCCATCTACCACACAGTAAACTTGAATACATAACAGTACACAACAGAAGATATACATGCAGCACATTTATTCCATCCATGCAGCCCCAGCACCAGAAACGTAACAACTGAAAGTATTGTCCTTATCAAATGTCAATTCATTTCTATATTGTAGACTGATCCTGTACCTGAAGCGACTGTGGGATTGCTTGCAAGTTCATGGGATGATGAGTAGTGGTGGACAATCTCTGTGAAAAAGAAAGAATGCATCATGGCTGAGGTTTCTCTTTACCAGACAACAACATGGAAAACTTTGCAAGGAGCTGTAGAGCTGATAGTAAGAGCTCTGAAGATGAAACACTATCTCCATGCACCACTGTAGCTGCCTGTTTGAAGAATGAACTACAGTCCTTTTGAGCTGAGAGTTTAACAGCTGCCTGTGATCTTCTTGATCTGGCAAATGGTGTCAGAGGGCCAACTGGGTGCTACTGTGGGATGTGAACACTTCGAGACCTCGTCTGGGGCATTCTATTTGTGGGTCGCTACATGGTCCTCCCTTTACACCTCCAGACTTCTAGCTACCTGTCCCAGACTTGCTGTCAGCTTTTAGACTTCCTTCAGGCCACCTGCCTGTAAGATACTGGTCATTTCTGCTTGAACACCTAGTAAACCTTGCTTGAAGACAGAAGGTTTGAAAACCACGTTTCAAACTTATCTGTCTCCAATGCACTCACAAAAGTGAAAGATCAAAGCTCATTTGGGTTAAAAAATGCAAATTTTCTGGGGCTAGAGACTGGAAGGTAAACATACAATCTACGGTAGAAAAGGGCAAGAGTCCAGTAGCACCTTAAAGACTAAAAAAGACTAAAAAAAATTGTGGAAGGGTATGAGTTTTCATAAGTCACTGTGCACTGCCACAGGTTTTGTTAGCCTTTAAGATGCTACTGGACTCTTGCTCTTTACTATGGTTACATAGCTACCCATCTTTTCTTTCTTTTTTTGGTATTTTTGCATTTGTGTGTGTGTGCGTGGATGCGCACACCCCAGGCCTGGAAGTCATGGTGACCTCTGGCGACTCCTACTGGGGCACAGAGGACATTTAGAGAAGTGGCTTGATAGCCTGCCTCTGGCCTCCTGAGTCTCAACCCTGGTATTCTCTGGAGGTCTCCCATCCAAATACTTGCCAGGGTCAGCCCTGTCTAGCTTCCGAGATCTGACGAGATTGGGCTTGCCTGGACTATCCAGGTCAGAGCACGGCTACCCATTTTGATACAATACAGTATTTACACTGATTAAATCTCAGTGGTGTACACGGGGGCATCTGCCACATTATCTCACCTAGGATACTCAAACTGCTTGCTATCTTTGCAAAGAAGTGTAAATATCAATGGGAAATATGTCCAAATGAATGTTTTTAAAACCATTCTGCGTATGTCTCACATTTCTTTAGTCCTGGCAACACCGTAATGTGATATTTTATTATGATTAAAAACAAATAATATTTAAATAATCTCTGTTTGGGCTGCAAATTTCAGAAGTAAATTAAATCACTCTCAAGTTGAGTGGTGATATACAATCACTTCTAAGTTGGAATAGTTTGTTAGGCTTGTTCCAGGCCTGAAAATAAAAAAAAGAACCTGCATAATTATTTTATACAGTTTGCAGGATACAGCTGCATCGTACGGAACAGGAGGAGTCGGATATTTCCATTACAGTAACAATGCTAGCATGCTCTCCCCAGGAACCTGCTTCCCTCAGCTTTACCACTATGCAGATCAGGCCTTTGGAGGAGGGGGAAAAATAGGGTTTTTTAGTGGTAATAAGCAACACTGAAGAGACAAGCATACGCTGTGTAAAAAATAACAATAAAATAGACCTCATAGTAAACAATTGTTCCATTGGGGATACCATGTATTAGCTCATTTGGAATTGAAGCCATTTTGTTTCCAGGTGCCTTGAAATCTAGTACAAAACATATTGAAGCTATCACAATAAAATATTATTGGAACTGAACTATTGCATACTGTACAAGCCAAAACCTGTTTTTATGTGCTTATAGGGCATGCTTGTGCTGCGTTGTACATAATTTATTTTTAATTTGATTTGGATGCTTAATGAGATTCTTTGTCTTCCTAGGTTAGTGGTTGACAGCAGACGTAATGTGAGAAAATGTTCTGGATGTATACGTGTTCATAGTTTTTATACATGACATTTATGATCGCTTAAGGGCTTTGAATTCATGACTGCAACAAGTAAAAGTGAGCTTGCTCGCATACCACTCTGAGAAAGTCACCAAAAGGTAACACGAGTGAAAATTCAAATCCAAAGCATCTGAAATAAAACAAACGCTGTATTTCCCTCCTTAACAATGTTATATGGGCCTGAAATTTTGAAGTTAGAAATGAGGGTTTAGGCATCTGTTAAGAGAAAATGTTGGATCTATGTTGTCTACATAACACTGCAGCTGTGTATAAAAATAGCCAATATGCCCATCTGCAGGAGTTCCCAGAGGCAGGAATTCACATCCTGTATTCATGTAAGTAACAACATATTTGAAAGAGCGAAGGTAATCCCAGGAACATAAACACGAGGAATCAAACCAAGCTGCATAACTCTTAAGACATAAGTCTTTCTTGGAAAAGTGTGAAAGCTCTTTATTCCTTTAAAAATATGTTTCTCTCCTTCATGTTCTTCATAAAACCGAGATGCACATTTTTGCTAACTTGTGAGACTATTTCTATCGCTGATTATAAACAGGAAGAGACAATAGTAATTCTAGCTCTCAGAGGCGACATGGTGCATCAGTTGGATTGATTTAAGGGACTAGGCGTCATTCCCATCTTAGCCAATGAGTATGTCACTAACTTTTCACATAGGGTCAATCAACATAGATTCAAGCTGATTTTTTCTGACATGTCCTTTCTTTCAGGGAACCCTTCAGAAATGAAGAAGAAGAAGAGGAGGAGGAGGAGGAGGAGGAGATTGGATTTATACCCCACCCTTCACTACCCAGAGGAGTCTCAGAGCGGCTTAGAAACTCCTTTCCCTTCCCATCCCCACAACAGACACCCTGTGAGGTAGGTGGGGCTGAAAGAGCTCTGACAGAAACTGCTCTTTTTCAAGGACAGCTCTTATCAGAAGTATGGCTTGCCCAAGGTCATCCAGCAGGTGCAAGTGGAGGAGTGGGGAATCAAACCCGGTTCTCCCAGATTAGAGTCCACGCACTTAACCACTACACCAAACTGATGTAGGATAGCGAGGATCTCAAATGAAGAATTCTCAGCACCCCCACCAGCATTCTTGGGAAAAAGCTATTACATGTATCAGTATAAAACCAATACAGATTTGTAATGTCCTCTGCCCCTTAGCAGCCATTTCCCCCTGTGGCATTGCAGAGGATCTTCAAAGTTTTTTTTAAAGGTAATCAATCTATCGATATAGTGTTTTATTGCTATATCAATATGCAACGTTTTGAAAGTCTCAAGAAGTCCCCCAGAAGAGAGTGTGGGGGAGAAATGGCCATCTTAGGGACTGGGATAGGGCAAGAAATGGTGCTGATGTAGGTGGGTCTAGGAAAACTTGGACTTCCCTGTCCACACAGAAAGCATCATATCAAAACAGGTTTGGGAAACGTTGCCGAAAAGCTGGGGAAAACCCAGGAGGTGCATGAAGAGAAAGTTTTCCTCCTTTCTCCATGGTCGGAGACAGAGGGTGGCGCTGGGCAAGAGGACGTCCCTGCGATACCCACTGGAATGTGGAGTGCCGCAAGGGGCGATCCTCTCACCAATGCTATTTAACATCTATATGCATCCCCTTGCCCAGTTGGCCTAGAGGTATGGGTTGGGTTGCCATCAATACACAGATGACACCCAGCTCTATCTGTTATTGGAAGGCCATCCAGCCTCCACCCCTGATAATTTGGCTGAGGCTTGGAGGCTGTGGCTGGATGGTTGCCGTAGAGTCGGTTGAAGCTAAATCCATTGAAGACGGAGATCCTGTACCCGAATCAGAAGGGAGAGGATATGGGTATCAGGCTCCCCACGTTGGAAGGGGCATCTTTGGTGCCAGCCCAGAAGGTGAGGAGTCTGGGAGTGACACTGGATGCCTCTCTTTCTATGGAAGCCCAGGTTACTGTAGCCGCCTGATCTGCCTTTTTCCATCTTCGGCAGATTAGGTTGTTGAAACCTTGTCTCATCCAATGGTCACTTCCAGGCTTGACTACTGTAATTCACCCTATGCAGGTTTACCCTTGAGGCTGACCCGGAAATTGCAGCTGGTGCAAAATGCAGTGGTGTGCCTGCTAACAGCGACACCTATGCGGGCTCACATTTGGCAGGTCCTCCACCAATTGCATTGGTTACCAGTAGAGTTCTGGATCTGCTTCAAGGTGTTGGTAATAACCTTTAAAGCTTTACATGGCCTGGGACCAACATATCTGAAGGACCGCCTCTTCCCATATATGCCCCGAAGAGCATTATGCTCTAAGGATCAACACCTCCTGGTAGTCCCTGGCCCAAAAGACATTTGACTTCCCTCAACCAGGGCCAGGGCTTTTTCTGCCCTGGCCCCTGCCTGGTGGAACATGCTCCCTGTTAGATCGCTGCTAACAAAGACTCGAGAGTGATTTCAGCAAAGTGATTCTGCTTTAATGAAGTAACGAACAAGCACTCAAACGCATTCATAACCAGAACAGTTTAACATTGGGAGCTAGGCTCCTTTTAAACATTCCCGGGCTAACATAGCCACGCCTATTTACAGATAACAACCAATAAGATTGTGTAGTTAAAAACCAATAAGAGTCTTTCCCTCTCTGTAGACTGTACAGTTTCTGATTGGTTGCTGTTAGAGGGCGAACAATGGCAATGCAGTTCAGTGGAGCCTTCATCCGGCTCAAGCTTTGCATGGGGAGTGAATGAGGCGATTCATGTAAGTGATTTCCAATACATTACACTCCCCTTTGAGATCAGGGCCCTGCAGGCTTTACTTCAATTCCATAGGGCCTGCAAGATGGAGCTGTTCCGCCAGGCCTTTGACTGAAGCAAGGGATGTCCATATATGGCCTCCCTGAGGTGGCTGTCACTCTGTTAACAACTACTGACTATTGCCAGGATCCTCCCACAACCAGGGAATATTTTTTTTGTTATTAGCTGGGACCACCATTTTAATATTTATGAAGATGTTTTAAATTTTAATGTTATTTTATTAACAAAAGTTTTGTATAAATGATGTTCTTACCCGCCCTGAGCCCACTTCTGGGAAGGGTGGGCTATAAATGTGAAGAAATAAATAAATAAAAGTAAAAGTCTTTTCAGCAGCAGCCTAGCGTCAGTAAGATATTTAAGATAATATCTCTTTTTTATAGATATATTTTATTTTGAACTTTTTGAGGGAATACAGAATAAAGAAAAGGGTAAGGGGAAAGAATAAAAGGTAAAATTACCAAAACATAGTATTAAGGGCATTTCTTGCAAATATAAAGGACAATCCTTGATTCAAATACTTGAATTGTTTGGAAAATTATATAGCATTATAACTTTTAAAACCACCATAACAACCTACTCAACATTCTACCATTTCGCTGTTTATGAATCTCAACATCATTTGACAGAAAGTCTCACTGTAGAGAGCAGATATTCAAAAGTCCCTCACGACTGCCAAGCCCAAGCACTCTTCATAAGGTGGCAAAGAATAACTTTAAAATAAGACATAATAGGTTCCCTGAATGCCAACTGCTCAGTAATTTTTAATATCAGATTAGCAATTCTCTTGCCATTCTTATCTTCCCAGTAAGGGGTGTCTCTAAATTCAAAGTGTTATCACAATATATTAATGTGTCCATTATCTCCCAATTACACAGAGACATGATGGAGAAAAATTGAGTGAAAGTGAGCCATTGGATCTAACCCAATGCTTTTTGACAGCATTTCTATTCATCAGTAATCAAATAAAAAAAGAAAACACTTTAGACCAAGATCATTTCATGATCATTGTGTATACATGTTAGTTCCCTGGAGCTTTCTGCTTGTGGCAGATTGGCTCTATGCAGCCGTCACCACAAAGAATGTATCACTCTAACCAGGTAGCTATATTAAATGGCAGGCTAATTTTTCTCTGTGAGCTCACAGCTTTACAGATACAGTAAATAATGCATTGGATTGAATTGTCGTTTATTGTTGTTAAATGATGGCAAAGGAGTGTCACCAAGATATATTTTAATTCCTTTATGTTGACTCAGGGAATACTTTAATTAGAAAATTTAGTGAATTACTTAACTATGTTACATTTAATTTAATTTAAAAAATGTGTATGGACAGACAGACAAACATTTTAGCAATAGGCTATACAAGAAGGGGGACCCGCGATACTCACGGGAGGGAGGAGCTCCACGCAGAGGAGGAAGCAGCCGCAGGTAAGCCTTCTCCCCCCTGGCACCAACAGTGAGGCTCGTGTGGCTCCCACCAGGTCTGCCAAGCCTTCTCCCCCCCCCCAGCACCAATGGCAAGGCCCACACGGCTCCCAGCCGCCAAGCCCACTAAGTCTTCTCTCCCACCCCCCACACCCGGCACCCATGTTGAGGCCCGTGTGGCTCCCAGCTGTTGGGCCCGCCAAGGTTTCTCCCTCCCCCCCGCAGTGGCAAGGCCTGAGTGGCCAGCCCACCAAGCCTTCTCCCGCCCCCCCCCCCCCCCCGCGCGCTGTGCGCCCCGTGGCAGTTGTGGCGAGGCAGTTCTCACAGCGTTCCCTGCACATGCGCAGGGAACGCTCTTTTACTTTTGGGGGGATTTAAGTATCCCCCTATAGTTTTTTATAGATTTCAGATTTTTTTCTGCACATTTTGGGATTGCCCCAAATTTGCAGGAAAATCTCTTTGCCCCCTAGGTGCCCCGATGTGCAGATTTAGATATCCGCACGCAGGGGGCACCTTGGCTATTAGTATATAGATAGTTACCTTGTGACAATGGACAACTGATAAACATTTCAAAGAGTGTTGGTTCTTTGTTTTATTCTAACGCCAGAAGCTGTTAAATCTATTTTATTGACTATTGCTATTTGCTTATTGAAATTTATGTATCATTGCTTTTAAAGAATAGATTTTCTTCCAACTTTTTGTTGCTCTTTTCAGTCTTTTCACATGTACCACAATCCACCTGGATTGTGAATTTGCAATAACATACAGAGATCCTATAAGAGCAGTATTTGATACACATTGAACTTGAAGCATGAGCATTTAGCAGTATTCTAACCATGCCATTCTAAGAACACTTAGGAATAAGCCCCACTGACTAGATGAGTAGGATTCTGAGTAGACCTTCTCTAGGATTACTGTCTAAATTAAGTGAGCTACAAGGGGCGGGACCCGTGATACTCGCGGGAGGGGGGGAGGGAGCTCCACACCTATGAGGAAGAGGAGGAAGCAGGAGGAGTTCCCCCCCATCCCGCCGGTTTCTCCCATCTCCTCCACCCCCCTCCACCCCCGGCTCGATCTCCCCCCCCGTGGCTCGGAAGCGAGGGCCGGCGGCAGCCACCTGGGCCTTTCTGGTCTCCCCCCCCTGAAGCGAGGCCCGAGCGGCGAGGCTGGGGGCAGAGCATTCCCTGTGCATACGCAGGGGACGCTCTGTCACTTTTGGGGGATTTAAGTATCCCCCCGATATTTTTTTACAGGTTTCAGATGTTTGTGCACACCTGGGGACTGCCCCAAGTGTGCACAAACATCTCCCTCCCCCCCAGGTGCCCCCAATGTGCGGAAATAAGTATCCGCACGCAGGGGGCGACTTCGGTATTAGATATATAGATAGCCTTTTAAAGATTAGCCATATGAATGTATTCACAAAAGTCACATTAAGCAAAAATATCTAGAGAACTCAAAATGTTCCATAGATTACAGCATTTATAAGAATGCTATGTGTCCAAAGACAACACAGACGCATGAACACATAATGAGCATTCATTTTGTGATGAAACAGTCCAGCAGTCTCAAAATATGTTGCATAACCTCAGAAAGCCAATCTGCTAGCTCATTTCAGTAACTTCTTCCTGGAGAATATATGGCTGCATAACAAAATCCAGAGATGGAGCCCCTTTACATAATTACACTACCTCATCTATGTTCAGAAAGTAAACAAAAAGAGCAATACAGATGTGTGGTAACATTCCAAGAATTCTTTTTTTAAAATTGCCATCATAGGAGGCAAAACTTTGTATGCAAGAAATAACTGAAGCCTCTATTACTGTGGACAGATTATGAGCTGAGTAGGAAGAGAACCTACCCAAAGTTAAAGTTGGTCGATTCATTATTCGTCTGGGAGATTTCTATTCTCTTTCAGAGAGACATGGATGGAATATTACTGTCTCTCATGTGGGTGGCCACTTATGAGACAACTGTGTGCACACAGCTCTATGTGATAAGCCATTTGCGTGAAAGAGCTGCTCATTGCGGCTTTCGCCATTTTAATCACCCCATCATAATTTCGGTCTGAAAAAAGATTGCTTGTGATGGCACTGCAACTTCACGGGGAGCTGCCTTACCCAAATAACTTGACTGTGGAGCTGGAACAGCCCATCTGGGTGGCTGCTCACTGTGTGATTTAGGCCTTTCTGACGCTGTCAGAATACATGAAGAAGGTAACAGGTGGGTGGATGTTGGAACTGTGCCTTCCAGAGATGAGTTAGAAGGTTAAACATGTGCCATATTGTCCTAGCCATAGAGTCTTCACTTCAGGATGATGGAATATGCAATACTACACTAGGCATAGCAGCAGCTTAGCCAGGGCTCTTTTTGTAGAAAAAGCCCAGCAGGAACTCATTAGCATAACAGGCCACACCCAACAGCAGAAACTCATTAGCATAACAGGCCACACCCCTGACAGCACAGCTCATTAGCACATTAGGCCACACCCCCATGTTACCAGAAGTGTGGTTATCCAGGCACACCCACCTTTTGCTTCTTATTCTGTTTACCTTGTTTGTTGTCAAAACCCAGGGCTTTTTTGTAGCAGGAACTCCTTTGCATGTTAGGCCACACACCCCTAATGTAGCCAATCCTAATGAGTTTCTGCTGTTGGGGGTGGCCTATTATGCTAATGAGTTCCTGCTGGGCGTGGCTAACTTGGGAGCCAGCTGGAACTCCGTTCCTGTGCGTTCCTGCCCAAAAATAGCCCTGAGCTTATCTGAGTCAGAAGCAGGTTTGACAGCTCTGGGTTGAGAAATATCTGGAGATTTTGGGGGGTGGAGCCTGGGGATGGGAGGGACTTCAGCACGGTATAATGCCATAGAGTCCACCTTCCAAAGCAGCCATTTTGGATGGAAGAGAGGAGAACGATGGAAGCTGCTTTGGGTCCCCAGCAGGGGGGAAAGGAGGGATAGAAATAAGGAAATTAAAGTAAATTTTCTCCAGGGGAACTGATCTCTATTGTTTGGAGATCAGTCATAATAACAGGAGAACCCTGCCAACTCCGTTGAAAGCAGAACTTTCCTATAGAACTTTAATTGGCTAATTCTTTGTGGTTTAAAGATTGGTTCCAGATTAAGACTGTATCATACTATAATGCCAAATGCTGACTTTTAACAGAACCTCTGAAGCTGAGTTTCCGAAGTTGACTTTGAGATATACGATGTTTTGAAATGAGGTGCAATTTGGGCACTCGTCAGTTTCAACTCGGGTCCATTCAGCTATAATTTCTAGCACTCTTCACAAGATTTCTGTATATGTTTACAATTGATTGTTTCAATGTGATTTCCATCATTGACTGCATTCAATTGCCATTTATATTACATTGTTCTTTGACTATTGTACATAAATAGAATTGAACACATTAGTGAATAGATTATAAGTACTTTATTCCACTGTATTTTTTTATTATTTGTACATACACATTGTGGTCCCCTTTTGTATTTGACCCACCTGGAGGGTGACAACCCTCGTTAGAAGTTATGTCACTCCAGTCAACACTATGATACAGCAGGACACTGAAACTTGGTCCCACATCCATTCATCAATGAAGCATCTATCATAGCCAAATGCAAACTGCCACCTAAAGGAGAAGCACTGGGTAGTTCCTCACCTTGCATTCTGTCTACTCTCCTCCATAAAGCAAACAAAAGACCAGCACTCCAAGCCCCTCATTAACTGAAAAATATCAAGACCTGACATATTTCAAAGACTAATCCCAAACCGGTCCTTCCATTAGTACTCTTGGGGATTGAGAAAATACTTTGAGCTGTACAAACACAACTCAGCTTTAGAGAAGACCATGGAGACGCGCAAACAATGGTTTCCTTCTTTCCTTCCTTCCATTCCCCCCCTCCAGATTAAAATATCTAAGAAATCCCATATATTTACCACACATTATAAAGTCCTTGGGTCATATTTGGGTCTGCTGTGAGGACAGAGCTATGTTGTGAGTACCACCCAGGGAACTGTATCTAAATTTGCAGAAGCCTGATTCAGATCAGGACTATGACATGTGGAAAAGGGGTGTTTACATCTCCCCCTCCCCCGTGCTGTTTTTCTGACCTCAAGTGACTCCAGGGGCACTATTTTTCCCACTGCAGAAACCCATGTGTATGAGAAGAAGCACCCAGTGAGGCAAATGGCATTCTAGGGCTGTTTCAAGTCAAGAAAACAGCACAGGGAGGAAGGCTTAACCCCCATATCCATGCATCCTGACAATGATCCAAATTGGCCCCAAGAACTCTCAACACATATCTCAACACATATCTGATTGAAATTCCCCCATGGTGGACCAAGACATGATTCCAGTGTGTAGTTAGGCTCTGTTACAGTATTTGACCTAGCTCAGGTACATCCCCTTTTCTGCCTTCCTTACTGTACCATTCTGTAGCTTTAAGCTACAGCATAGTTTCTTGGTCATATCTGCAGCACTAGGAACATAAGGCCACAGAGATGCATGTGGACAAAGCCCTCCTCTTCTACTGGACTTACGAGAGAAAAAAACACCCATATGCTACAAGTAGACTATGACTGACCTGATATCAATCACTGTCCAAGTTATTAAGCCATCTGCAAATCAGGTCAAGCCCCAGTTATGTAGGCCACTTTCCAAAGATGCTGCTGATTAATAACTCTATCTTTTGCCACCCTGGTTGTGCCAATAAACTGTTGTTTAGTTACCCCTGTGGAATGAAAACCAAGAACAATAGTAAAAACCAGATGATCTCATTGACACTCAATGGACATCTGGAACTATTTGGAAGAAAAATAGGGCAGCCATGATCTCCATTTTGACACACTGAGAATGATGCTGAGACCAATTTGTATACAGACAGGCCATAGAGCGGAGTAGATTATCTCTCCCACTCTTTATAATGCAACCTAATTAGCAACTGTGTCTACAGTCATTTCCAGACATCATGTCATTGTGATGTGCAACATCATACATACTTATTTAATATACACACTGCATATACTGGAGCCACACCCTTGTATCTGAGTTAGTGTCCTGGCCACCAGGTATGAGATAAATCCCAGTAATCACAGGATCTGACAGCAGGGATTCTTGGGTCACAGTTCAGGGTCCAATAACACAATCAGAAAGCAGTCGATGGTCTCAGTGTAGGATCAGGTTATAAATTCCAAAAGCAGAGTCAAAAGCAGTCCAAGGGTAAGGTGTCAAGAACAGATACAAAGCAGGCCATGCAACTGGTAGGATAGTCAGCAAGACCGCAAACATGTCGATCCTACCCTGGCTGCAGCCTTATATAGGGAGTTTCCCCGCAGGTGCCACTAGTTTCCACATTAGACTCTTTCCTGAAAGCTGAATCAGCTCCTCTACTCATGAGGAGAACCAGTTTGGTGTAGTGGTTAGGGGTGCAGACTCTAATCTGTGAGAACTGGGTTTGATTCCCCACTCCTCCATATGTAGCTGCTGGTGTAACCTTGGGTCAGCTACAAGTTCTTTCAGAGTTGTTCTCTCACCAGCAGTCTTTGAAAGAGCTCTCTCAGCCCCACCTACCTTACAGGGGACCTGTTGTGGGAGGGGAAGGGAAAGGAGATTGTAAACCGCTCTGAGACTCAGGTAGTGAAGGGCGGGGTATAAATCTAATCTTCTTCTACTGGGGCCCAGATCCTGTGATGACTTATAGGTCTCTTCTGCCATTTCCTTAGCAGACGGGAGGCTGCAGACTGCCATGTGTGCACTCTTGTGCCTGATCCATGCCTCAGCCCTAGCCCTTCACCTCCTCAGCTCCCAGAGTGCTTTGGGAGACTGTGGTGGCTCTGGTTGTGAGCAGGTCCATATTTGGGCCTCCAGGCTTAGGGGCTGGTGTCAATACTGGCTCAGGGTCCCTTTGGGAAGGCCTCGCAGGAAGGGTCTGGGGGACAGGTTATCCTCTTCTTCTTCCAATGAAGACCCATCCTCCCATGCTACATTGGTTGTCTATGATAGTTGGTTCTAAGAAACCCATTGAATTCCCAACTGATCTTCAATATTTTGGAAGGTTCTGTTTTGAGACAAAGTGGAAACCTAGCAAGAATAAGGAAATAGATCCCTTCCCAAAGCTGAAACATTCAAACTCCAGGTAATGTCTGACTATTGGTTGTCATGAAATGTCTATATGAAACATTTTAAAAGTCCTGCCAACTTCCTAGTCGTGTGTACCAAAAGAATGCCTGGTCTTTTGCATCTTCTTGGGCGGCAGCTGCGACGCCCACACGCGGGGGGGGGGAGGGGCGAAACATTCCCTTGCCACCCTGAGCCCCAGGGTGGTGGCCTTGGACTCGTAGGGACAAATTCCACCTCTCCCTTGTGATGTCCGAGCGGCATTGCCTGGCTCCACCAGCTCTCGGGAGGGGCTCTTTAAAAAGTTATGGCCGCCGTCGCTGTTCTTGGCAGCAGCTGCGATGCCCGCGGGGGGGAGGGGCAGGGCGAAACCTTCCCTTGCCTCCCTGAGCCCCGGGGTGGTGGCCTTGGACTCATAGGAGCAAATTCCACCTCTCGCGTGTGATGTCCGAGTGGCGTTGCTGCTCGGACATCACAGGCGAGAGGTCATTCTGGCTCCCCCAGCTCTCGGGAGGGGCTCTTTAAAAAGTTATGACCGCCATCGCTGTTCTTGGCAGCAGCTGCGACGCCCACGCGCGGGGGGAGGGGTGGGGTGAAACCTTTCCTTGCCTCCCTGAGCCCCGGGGTGGTGGCCTTGGACTCCTAGGGGCAAATTCCACCTCTTGCGTGTGGTGTCCGGGCTCTCTGCATCCGCGGGGATCCTGAGCAAGCCAAGGGAAGGGAAGGTGGTTTAAACCACCTCTCCTTCCCTCCAGCAGCCGGCTTGCTCGGGCTCCCCAAGCAAACCAAGGGAAGGGAAGGTGGCGGAGCAGCTGGAGACATTGAGCCTCAGCTCCACAAGTAATGAGCACTCGAGCCCCACCCCCAGCAGCCCTCAGGCTGGAGCACCTGGAGCAGTCTTGGGAGGCGGATTGGCAAAAAGCAAAACCAAAAGCGCAGGAACTC
>NW_015159726.1:607515-610720 GCF_001447785.1 Gekko japonicus | reverse complement strand
TATGGCCTGATATTATGTTCTTATTCCAGTGTGGGGTGTGTGGGGGGCAATGGAAGCTGAGTGATAGGGTCTCTCCAAGGGATTGCCAGAAGTGAGATGTGTCCTGGTCTTGTGTCTTACAGATAATCTTACAAATAGTCCTTTGCATTTATATCATGCTTTCAACTTTAAAAGGATCATAATGCTGATTGTGTGAACGTTGGCAAATCACGAGAGGTAGAGCAGGAAGGGTTGCATCAGTGCTTAGTTCTTGTGGCCCTTTCTTACATGCCCAGGGAAATGCTGATCGCCACTTTGGGGCCAGGAAGCAATTTTTCTCCAGGCCACTTTGGCCCCCAGTGATCCTGGAGATTTTTTTTTTAAATCATATTCTGGGCATGGAACAGGGGTCACTGGGGTGTGGGGGGTATTGGTGAATTTCCTGCATTGTGCAGGGGGTTGGACTAGATGACCCTGGAGGTCCCTTCCCACTTTATGAGTCTATGGTTCTATCATTCACCCAGGCTGGCTGTGGGCGTGCCAACACCTCTGTCAGGCAGAAGCGCCTGAGATCCCCCCCTCCCCTTTTCCTTCGCCCGACTTGGAGGCGAAGGGAAGGGAGAGGGGGGAAAGAATGGATCCCAGGTGCTTCTGCCTGTCAGAGGGGCTGGTGCACACTTCCGGTGATGTCAGGGGGTGTGGCATATGCTAATAAGGTATGCTAATGAGCTCCTGCAGCTCTTTTCCTACGAAATGACCCCTGTGTATGGTTCACCCTGACCTTGATGCCCCAGGCTAGCCTGATCTCATCAGATCTTGGAAGCTAAACACGGTCAGCCCTGGTTAGTACTTGGATGGGAGACCAGAAGGGAAGTCCAGGGTCACTATGCAGAAGCAGGCAATGGCAAACCAGCTCTGTTCATTTCTTGCCTCAAAACCCCGATGGATTGCCATAACTCAGCTGTGACTTGACGGCTGTTTCCACCATCACGTGTACGGTACATCAGAAGACATCTAGTAATCACTGATCAAACCAGTCATGCAAATGGTTTGCCAAGGTAGTAATGCAATGGAAGTTATTTCATGTCCAAGAGAAATTATTAAAGGGAGAGGAATGACTCATACTCTTGATGAATGATTCATCCTCAGGAATACTGAGACAAACTAAGCAAGCAAGTTACCTCTGCCATAACCAATGGGTGGGTGTGGGGAGATTCACGGTGCTTATTTATTATTTATTTTATTTGAAAAAAATTATTGTCTCCCTATCCCACTTTTTTTTAGAAACAGATTACTGCTTGCATCTCTCAGTCCAATAATAAAATACTACATATGAAACCCATAAAACCCCATTAGAACTCCCAGAACAAGACAACCAAGACAATCCTGTGCAGACTACATCTCTGCCTAGGACTGCACTGAACATCAAACAGGAAATGGCAAGCAAAATCTATAGTTTTAACCACTCTTCAAAAACATTGGAATGGAGGTGCCAGATAATTCCTCTGAGAAGGCATCACACAGCCTCAGCATTAGACAAGAATACATTATACCAGGGGGCTACAACCTATGTTTTGAGAGCCAAATGTGGTTCAATATAAAACCAAACATTGCTCTTCAAAAAAGAAAATGAAGTCAGGGTATATTAGGGTATACTGGAGGGGGTAGGTAAGGATGCTAGAATAACTGGAATGTGAAGGGAACAGCAAAGATGTTTATGGGACTGAAGACATGCTTTACAGAAAGAGAAATGCTAGAGATGAACAGTTGTCAGTACTCCAAGTGCAAACAATGTACAGATTTACGCCAGTGCACTAAAACAATCACACAAGACGCTTCTGTGTATGTTTATTACTTATTGTGAAACCTTGTGTGTGCCACGTCTTCATAAAGGACTCACGACAGTCTACAGTTACAGGCTGCAGACGTTATTAATTGACATGTCAATTATCTGTATTGTTAAGTTTCTATTTTTAGTTATGCAAACAGGCTATCATACCAGTTCTCTGTTGATCTCTTGGTCTGAATTTTGAGATAGTTTGGGGACTTTGGCTCTTCATCTATAAAAGATTGCTGACCCCCGCATTTCACATTTAGATCTTACTCTTGAAGAAGGATGGGAAATGTATTGGAAGACCATTCTGGATGAAATCAAAGATTAAGTAGCATATATAGATAGGCAGAGGAGATGCGGTGGCTCAAGTGGTTAAGACGCTGAACTGCAGGCTGTGGAAGGTCAGTAGTTCAGCAGTTCAAGACCCGAGTTGTCGCATGACGGAGTGAGCTCCTGTCTCTAGTTCCAGCTCCTGCCAACCTAGCAGTTCGAAAGTAAGAAATTGCAAGTAGATAAATAGGTACCACTTCGGTGGGAAGGTAACAGCGTTCCGTGCACTTTGGCATTTAGTCATGCTGGCCACATGACCACGGAAACGTCTTCAGACAGTGCTGGCTCTTTGGCTTTGAAACGGAGATGAGCACCGCAACCCTAGAGTCGGACTCGCCTGGCTTTCGAGCAAGGGAACCTTTACCTTTATATAGATAGGCAGATGATGTCCCTTCAAGGATGCTGGATTAAGGATGTAGTTTCATCCTTGGCATGATGCAATGTAGCTTAAATGTTCCATGCTGCAAATTTCAGAGGGACATCATAGTCCATTTTCCAATCCCCATCTCTACCATGTTCCTTTAAAATAAAATTGCAAACCAGACCAGTATTTTACATTTTGTTTTTGGTGTTAAAATATCCAAGGCTGTCACTGGTGTGAAGAAGTGAAAATAGCAAGGACTGCAAAAAAAAAAAGTGTTAATTCTGAATGACAGCAGGGGATTTCTCAAACATGTGGGAGACCACAGTGTATGAGCTACAGCTTGTGTTGTCTGGCAACATGAAATCAGAAGTAAAACAAACTACATTGAGGGCAATGAAGTATTTTGTTACAAACAGGATTCTGGGGAGTATCAATCAAGCTACAGCTAATGCTGATTAATTGTATGAGCTTAGCTCAAGAAGAGTAGATTATTAATTAGACTCAAGGGCTTGGAGGTGGGAGAGATAAAGAAACATCCTTGACTTGTGAAAAAGGTGATCAGAGAACATTTTTTTGTCATGGTTAAGGAATTCAAATTGATGACAAATAACCTTATTTGTGACAAAACCTGATGCTGTTGGTAGGTGGTCCCTTAATAGGTTTCCCAAGTGACCTGTTTGAAAATCTCTTCTTACTCT
>NW_015159726.1:534376-607475 GCF_001447785.1 Gekko japonicus | reverse complement strand
GAGAAAGCCAACAATGGTCTGAACATATTATAGGCTTGCAAGATGGTCAAGAAAAAAGGTCCTATTCTTTTAATAGAGGTTTAATATGCAGAAATGGGCAGATGAAGCTCTTTCCTGGCATGGAGCTAAAGGTTTCCCTTGCTCGAAAGCTAGTTGAATCTTACTCTAGGGATGTAGTGCTCATCTCCGTTTCCAAACCGAAGAGCCAGCGCTGTCCGAAGACTTTTCCATGGTCATGTGGCCAGCATGACTAAATGCCGAGGCACACAGAATACTGCTACCTTCCCACCAAAGTGGTACCTATTTATCTGCTTGTAATTTCTTGCTTTTTAACTGCTAGGTTGGCAGGAGCTGGGGCCAGAGATGGGAGCTCACTGTGTCACGTGGCACTGGGATCTCAAACTGCTGAGCTACCGACCTTCCCCATCACCTCCTATGTGATATCCTCCAACTGGAGACAGAGGGAAGAACCTGGGACCTTCTTCATGGAACACATGTGCTCCACCACCAAGCCACCCCTGTTCTGGTGAAAAATAAAAGGTACAGCCTCCCTGTCTCCTTGGGCAGATGTTGCTGGAGAACATATGTGGTTCTGGTTTTTGCATTTGTTTATTTATACCCCATTTCTCTACCAAGTAGGGATCCAAAGTGGCTTGCGGTGTTGTTCTCCCCCATGTTATCCTTGCACAAACCATCCTATGAGACAGGTTAGGGTGAGAGACAGAGCATGTGATTGGATCAAGGTCACCCCCTGGGCTTCCATGGCAGTATCACTGTTAAAGGAGGCATGCTGTTCCGGGAACAGTCCTTGCTCCTTCTTTTATTTGAGGAAGCCCAGGAGAGTATGGAACAGTATTTTGACCCATTGTGCCACTGCACAGATGTGCATACCATGGTCTGTTGTCAGGCATTGTGTCGTCATTCTCCTGTGTTTTATGTATTAAGAAGGAAAATCCCTTTGTCAGTATTTCTCAGGCTTCCTCTTCCTTCCCAAACTTCCCCTTGTAATCAGTTTTTAAAATTTATATCCACAGGACTTAGTTCCTCCAAAGAATGAACCAACAGCATTATTTTTTTTTTTTGTCTTTCCGGAAGACACACTCCCTGGTGCACCCTTTTCACTCGGGCCAAACTACCCTATGCTTTTCTGCTCCTCCTCAAATCCAACCTTGGTTCATTTTATTCTGTACTACCTCAAGTCCAACCTTGGTTTGTTTTATTCTGAAGACCTAACTCTATTGTAGAAAATATCAGGGGTTGATTTCACTAATGACCCTTCCAGATGGGTGAAGTCTCTCCCCTTCTAGTTGGTCAAGACTGCATTCAGACAAAATGATAAACTGAAGTCTGTTTAAACCATGCTTTATGCCCCAAATCCTGGTTTGTCTACCAGACATAACTTACAGCTCCTGGTCTGCATGTAAATGCTGGTTTGCCTGCTTCTTGCCCACACTCTGGCTCCTGCTTCCATTCCAGTTCCTCCTTTATATATTCTGAATTGCTCCTGACCTCACATTGTTCTTCTCCAGTTTCCTGTTCTTCTCAGAAAGAACAGAGTCACCAGGGCTTTTTTGGTAGAAAACCCCCAGCAGGAACATTATTAGCATAACGGGCCACACCCAACAGGAGGAACACCTTAGCATATTAGGCCACACCCATGATAGCACAACTCATTAGCATATTAGGCCACACCCCATGTTACCAGCTGTGTGGTCATCCAGCCACACCCACCTTTTGCTTCTTATTCTGTTTACCTTGTTTGTTGTCAAAACCAAGGGCTTTTTTGGTAGCAGGAACTCCTTTGCATGTTAGGGCACACCCCCCTAATGTAGCCAATCCTAATGAGTTTCTGCTTTGGGGTGTGGCCTGTTATGCTAATTAATTCCTCCTGGGCGTGGCCAACTCGGGAGACAGCCAGAACTCCGTTCCTGTGTGTTCCTGCCCAAAAATAGCCCTGAGAGTCACCAACCTCCAGGTGCTGCCCAGAATTACAACTGACCCCTGAACTACAGAGATCTATTCAGACCCATAACAACAGTGGGGCATCTCGGGGCTGGGCTCCCCAATTTACCGCCCAGGCCTCCTGACTTCCCATCTAGCCAGTTTATTTTATTTTTTGAACTGAGCCGAGCCATCGCCCTGCCTTGCCTGCCAGCAATGTGTGCAGGGATGCCCCCTGACTTATTTAAATGCCCCCAAAGTAAAAAAATCCTGGCTACAGCCCTGGATCGATTCCCCTAGAGGAAATGCCAACTTCAGAGGGTGGACCGTATGGCACCACATCCGTGCTGAGCTCCCTCTCCTCCCCAAACTCGACCATCGCCAGGCCTTGCCCCTAGATCTGCAGGAAATTCCCAAGCTAGAGTTGGCAACCTTAAGAAATACTCATTAGCATTCAGGTGTTCTGCTTTGGAACAGGGTTTGCCTCTTAAGTAACACCAAATTGCATTGGCAGGTTGTTTCAGAGGGTAGCCATGTTGGTCTGCAGTAGAAGAGCCAGATTCAAGTCCAGCAGATCCCTGGAGTAGGGTTGCCATTCCCCAGGGTCTGGGTGGGGAATCCTATGGCTTTTGGGGGCTTCTGCCCACTGCCGGCCAGCTGGCTGGCAGGGGAAACCCCACCCACAAACAGCAATGTGATACCCCAACTCAAGGATGTCACCCATAAAATCATCGTGTTGGGGACACCATGCAGCGACAGTCTGGTTTTTGCGCCAAACTCTATGTTTTGACCATGAGTTTTGCAAAAAAACAACAACCCAGAGCATCACCCCTGACGGCGATGATGCGATGATATAACTTCTGGGTGACATCAGCTTGTCGGTGATATCCCCACCCACTCCTGGAACACCTCCCAGATTTCCCTGCTGGCAAGGGTATAAGCTTTCAAGAGTCAAAGCTCCCTTCATCGGACACTTTGACTCTGTGAGGCAAAGCACCCTGATTTCTTCCCCCCAAGGGTTAATGGGAATATTGGTAGGTCTTCTCTGGCTTCCAGGTGTCTGTAATTGGGCTTCCCTGCCTACACCATCCTTATCTCCTTCAAGGTTGGATTGAAGATTGTGGTAATTGGCTAATCCTGGGAACCTGTGTTCAGTTTTATAACTAGATGGGAGGGGGGAAGCAGAAGCAGATGTCATCCTCTTCTAGAGGGTTCCATCGAGTGAGCCCCCTGATTGGGTTTGCGAGACCACCCGATGCCAGATGGCAAAAGACTATAATTAAGCAGTAGACCAGAGGGAAGCCATGCTAAATTCATGATTCAACTGGACCATGGCTCAGACTTATGCTAAGCCCCATTGCAATAGATTGCTGTGGAGACAATGCTTAAGTCTCTAGCTTGGATTCTGATATTCTATGCAAAAAGTGTGCTATCTAATACCAGACATTAATGTATTAGATAGAGGAGTTAGCTTTTCTTATTTTTTTTCTGCAGGATTGTAGAGACTATGGCCTGGTTCCTTGTATGCAGATAACCTTCATATGGCCTGGTTCCTTGTATGCAGATAACCTTCATATGGTCTGGTTTCTTGTATGCAGATAACGTTGAGGACCCAGAGCTTTGTGGGCTGCCTGCTTTGCCCAAGGGGTAGTGGCTCAGAGGGACCCAGGCTTGGGTCCTCGACACTCTTGAAAGCTCATACCCTTAAAATCTTGTTGGTCTCTAAGGTGCTACTGGACTTGGATCTAACTGGTGGTAGGTTGTCTCTCTTTACCACCCTCCAGACTGGGTGGAGTAAGGTGAGTTGTGATTTACTTTAGGGGGAATGCCAGAAAGTCTTAAGTGTTCCAGCTCCAGGTCAAGTGGTTTTTGATATGCCACTACTATGCAAAAAATAGTGTCTTGCTATACTGAATTTAGATATGGAATATGCACCAATACACTATTGTCCCAAGCTCAGGATGCTCTCACACAAACTAGTACCAAAAGAAGAGGGTGTGAGGAAAAAAATACAGATTCTTATGGAGACTACAGTTTGCCTTTGCAAGACTGAATTATTTCCACCATCATCAGAATTCCTCCTTGTTATCATCCAGAGAAGGGTTTTGTCATTCTGCCAATCACATTTTTAATCCCGACAAGGTCAAGGGTGGTTTGCATGGTTTTCCCCTCATCCATTTTATCCTCACAACAAACCTGCTGTAGGTAAACTGAGAGAAGGTGACTGGCCCAAATGGGGATTTGAACTACTTCAACTCTCAGTAAAGGCCATACTAGTGGAGATACTGAGCAGCTCATGCGTGACACCACCTCACAATTTTCTTCTTATAAACAGCTGCTGGCATGTGAGGCCTCAATTCAGATTGTGATCATGGCCAGGGAAGGGCAACTTGGTTTAAGCCTTTCCATTGTGCCATTTTCCTGACTTGAATCAGTCCCCTAAATCACTCCTGATTCTGGTCCTGTTAGTCAAAGAGCAGTTCTGAGCAGACACCTGTACTTTGCCAGATTTTTAACTTCCAAGGCAAAAAAGCAGCAGCTGGAGGACAGTCTTGATAGATGTGCTGGGGTAGAAGGATTAAATCCTGTGACCATGAATCTGAACTGAGAACCGCCACAGCTTTAAAGTCTCTGGGAACACCCAGCCACTCATCTTTCAGCACCTCATCTGTTTTAATTACACATTTATTGCATTTTAATGTCACTCTTCCTTCAAGGAGTTCAGGGCAGCATCCATAGTTTTCCCCTTCTCTGTTTTATTCTCACAACAACCTTGTGAGGTAGCTTAATCTGAGAAAGTATGTTTCTTGGAATGCGGACTGCATCATGGCTGGGTTTGCTTTTCATAGTGAGGCCTTATCTCATGCAAGCTTCTTTTGATTGGATATATACCCTTTGTTTTTAACAGGTTACCATACGATTGGTTTGTCGCTTTTATACAGCTTCCTACTCTGTGTCCTTGGGAAGGAATGAGTTATAGATGAATGAATAAACTAATCAATTGCATGGATTTCCCTCTGTTGGAAGTGATTAAAATATCACCACTGATTCCAGCATATAGCTGGACACATTTTATGCAGTAGGACATACGGGATTTAATAAGGAGCTAGTTGGTAGGAAAAGAAATATAACAGAATAAGACGAATTAGAAAATGAGTACAGTCTGTCTTTCTTTCTCGTCTATCCAGGATGTTATGCTCATGGTCGCCATCCTTGAAGGCAGGATTGCCAACCTCCAGGTACAGCTAGGAGATCTCCTGGTATGACAAGTGATCTCTAGACTACAGAGATCAGTTCCCCTGGAGAAAATGTCTGCTTTGTAAGGTGTCCTCTGTGTGCCCCATTGGGGTCCCTCCCCTCCCCTAACTCCACCCTCACCAGCAATGTTCCCTCTAAGCTGTGGAGTCTTGCGAGCAAAAATTCTACTTTCTGAGCTCCTGGCATTAAGGTTCTGAGCGAGCGACTGGGCTGCTGCATAAATCAGTTTGCTCTGGAGCCATCCTTCCTGAGCTAAGACAAAGATGCTACGTGAGCCAGAGGCTAAAAAACTGTGAGCTAGCTGTGAGGGAACACTGCTCACCAGGGTCCACCCCTAAATCTCCATGTATTTCCCAGCCCAGGGCTGACAACCTTATGAGGTGGCGGGGGGGCGGGGGGGAGGTTCTTCTGGAATTTCAGCTACTCTCCAGAGATAAGTCCCCATGGATGAAATGTCAACTTCAGAGAGCATGCTCTATGGCATCACAGTCCTGCTAAGCTCAAACTCTGCTGTCCCCCGGCGCCGCCCCCAAATCTTCAGGAAGTTTCCAAGTCAGAGTTGGGAACACTAGTCGTGCTCAAGGGCTGGAGAAGGTGCGGGGCGCTACACTGTGCAGTGGGAGAAATATTTAGAATAAATCCTGGCAAACATACACAAACAGAAAGCAAAAGATGGTCTGCAACAGATAGAACAGGTATGTGGCTGTGCTAGGTATGTACCAGGCGGGACAGACAAAATAGATACTTCAGGAAAAACAGTGACATGTCCAAAACTATCAATTGCAATTTCTTTCTTTTTTTGCCAATGGCCCTGTACATTTTGACAAGGTATAAAATATTTCTAATGATTGACAAAATAAATTATCTGGTGCTAAAATTAAATGTTATGCTACTATGGAGACAAGATCCTTGGACTGCCAATTTATTTTAATTTTTTTTTGCCAGGAGTGGGTGTGGTAGTATTTACCTTTGCTTGACCTGCTTAATCTTGGCAGAAGGTACTTTTTAAAAAAGCTTGGCAGAAGTTATTTTTATGACTCTATGAAAAGTTAGAAAGAGCATGAGCTTTAAGAAAATGAACGTGTGAGAAGCCATATTTCATCAAGGACTGTAGCACAGAAGGAGGAGTGGCAAGAAGGGAAGCAAAGGTAAACTGCAGTGACTGCTGGCAGGAGGACTCAGTAGCCTGTGCCTTAAGCCTGTGCCAAGGGAAAGCTAGACAATGGCTGTGGTCACACGGGCAGTTTGCTGCAATAGTGTAACATTACCTTTGTGGATTTAAAGAGCGCGATCAGACAGCAACACCTGCCTTCTGTGCCCCAGTCATCGGCACCCCATGTTGCCCCGCTTTGGAAGCGGAGTGATCAGGCACCTGGGAAAGTCTGGGCTTTATGTATGCCAGCGCTTCCACCCCGCATTTCCCCAATGTCAGAACCCCCCCGTTGTAAAGCCAAGCTGTCTGAGAAGTCTGAACCTTCCCTTCCATTTTTGCCTTCTTTGGTGGTTGTTTTTTAAAAATCAGGTAGCTATGTGCACATAAGCACACAATTGCCCTTGGCGTTGTCAATCACCATGTGCAAGTAGTCATTCTGGATCCCTGGGGGAGTTGTTTTCAAGTGACAAATCCCCCCCCCCAAACCCTCTCTCCTGTTCCTGCATCATAGTCTGAGAGCATCCCATGATTGACACAAGGGTAAATGCACTGGTGTCAACTGGACTACTCTCATGTAAATCTGCACTCCCTCCATGTACTCCATGGAAGAGAGGCCAAGGGAAGGACACTGAGAGGGGCCGGAGTACTTGGCAGAGGGATTATGGAATTATCAAAAAGGAGCCAGAGATTCGGATACACACTTATGCGCATGGGTGAAAGACAAAAAAAAAAAGAATGCTGCAACAATTGGGACGATTGGCCATGGGGTGAGTGCGCAGTTAAGCCAGTTCAGGGTGGGATGTCTGATCAAAACTTCGTGCAACTATTTAAACCGTCACTAATAGAGGCGTAGCCAGATTGCACCAAGCCTCCAGTGTGACCGCAGCCAAGAGGTGTCAAGCATAAGCCAGGGAGTCTTATGTTTGACCCTTGAGGCATCACCAGCATGGCATGGCCCATGGAATTCCCATCAAAGTTCACTCAAATTGTTGACAGTCTGCTGCCAAATTAAGGGGCAGAATTATTACAGTGAAAAATTATGGAGATGTGTCTCGATAGCTGTACAGGGAGTTTGGTCTTCCTTCCCATTGGAAGAAATCCAGAGGACTAGTGGTGTTCATCTGTTGTAGCAAAACAGGAGTCTCATTTGAGTTTGACACCCTTACCTAGGTTCTCTGGAAGGCCTGGAGCTGGTTTACATGCTCACCAAAGCAGAGATCCATGGGCACTGAACCCTAATTAGGGATGCCAGCTTCCAGGTGGGACATGGGGTCCTCCAGAATTACAGCTAATCTCCAGACTGCTGAGATTAGTTCCCTTAAAGAAAATGGATGCTTTGGAGGGGCACTCTATGGTATTGTACCCCACTGACGTCAATGTGCTCCACAGGCTCCATCCTCAAATCTCAGGGAGGTTCCCAACCTGGATCTGGCAACCCTACCCCCCCATCCCCTACCAGTGGCCAGGGGGACCTAGCAACTCTAACCCTAAACCAGGTGAATGTATGGCCCCGACAACATGCAACCTTTTCCTTGTATCCTCCCTGGGTCTGCCACAAGGTCTTCTGAACAGACTTGCAATGCAAGTTCTGTGCCTCATATGCAATTTCTAGGTATGCTGGGTGGGGTCCAATTTGGATTGAGATCATAGTGTGCAAGGAGAGGAGGCTCAAGAGTCACACCCCTCCCTGTTTTCCCAACCTGAAACGGCCACAGTAAACCCCACTGGGCAAATCTATGTGTTTGTTACCCTTCATACTGCAGTTAGGGTTGCCAAATATGTTTTGGCCGGGAGCGGGGGCCTCCCGGCTGGCGTCTAGAATGTGCGCGTGCACGTCACCCGGAAGTGACGTCGCACGCTGGGGGCGGGGCCACGCCATTTGAGGGGAAAACAAAAGAGTTTTCCCCTCAAATGGCGTGGCCCCGCCCCCAGCGTGCGACGTCACTTCTGGGTGACACGCACGCGGGGGTGGGGTTTCCCCCGGGCCCCGATTCCGTGGGAGCAGAAAGCGGGGCTCGAAAGCGGGGGGAAATCCATCCCCCGGGGGCATTTGGCAGCCCTAACTGCAGTTTTTCCCAAAGGGCACATAGCAGCTCCATGGGCCATTTCAGATTGGGAAAGTACGACGGGGGAAAGTTTAAACCCACTCTCCCTTCAGTTAGCAGTCTATATCCAAACTGGGGCCCTGTTCACCTGGGAATGAAGTTTTGCAGGGCCTGCGAGACGGAGCTCTTCCACCAGGCTTTCAACTAGGGAGCCGCCACCACTATAGAGCCCTGGCCCTTGGTTTTGACGTCTAGCCTGTGCTGCAGGAAGATCATGAGAAGAATGGCTGTTAGACCTCTGTGTATACTCAGAGTAAGCCATCTCAAACAACTAATTAACCATCACCAGCACTTTATGAATTTGTATTATTATAACTTGAATTGTTTTTAGGCTTGCCAAGTCCCCCCGGGGGGCGGGGAAACCCCTGCCCCAGAGGCCCGTTCCCTGCTGCCGGCGGATCGGGCCCCGGGGGGGAACCCCACCCCCAAAGCACGCGACGTGCATGTCACCCAGAAGTGACGCGACCACGCCGGGCATGATGGGGGTGGGGCCACGGTCATCCGAGGGAAAACTCTATGGTTTCCCCTCGGATGGTCGTAGCCCCACCCCCAGCGTGCCCAGCGTGGTCGCGTCACTTCCGGGTGACATGGTTGCGGCACCCGCATGCACTCCTGGAGTGGTGCTGGAGTCCCCCGCTCCAGCGCCGCTCGGACTTGGGAACCCTAATTGTTTTAGATGATTTTGTTTTAATTGTTATTTATGTATTGACTGTGAGCCACCCTGAGCCTGCTTTGTGGGGAGGGTGGGGTACAAATTAGATAAATAAATACCGGTAAATAAAGTTCCAAACATTGGACTCTCTGTGCACATACAACAGGAAGCCTTTGTGGCACACCCAAGGAGGACAGGAAGAAATTTGAAATTTGTGCATATAACAAGAATATGTTGTATGATTAAACTAGCAGTAAAGCCCGTTGTGAAAGCAATACAACGAGATCTAGAAAGAGGCTCTGGGGGAGTGCTCTGGCTTTGGGCAAACAGTGTCAATTTGCTGTGGTGACCTCAGCAGGGTATAATGACAGAGTCCACTGTTTTCTCCAGAGGAACTGATCTCTGCTACCTGAAGAGCAGTTGTAATTGTGAGTGATCTGTAGCCCTCACCTGGAGATTGGCAGCAATTGTTACCCAGGACAAAATGGCTGGTTTGGACTGTGGAGTTGGCAACCCCATCTCCTTCCCAGCTAACCATCAACCTACCATTATCTGCCCCTTTGACTTCAGCTGACTTCTGCCCTCCCTTCTGCAGAGCAGTTGTAATTCTGAGTGCTCTCCAGCCCTCACCTGGAGATTGGCAACAATGGTTCCCTATGTGGGACTGACTGGTTTGGAGTGTGGAGTCTATGGCAGTGTACCTGTCTGAGGTCCCACCCCTCCTCAAACCTCACCCTCTTCAGGCTCCATCCCTCAAATCTCCAGGAATTTCCCATCTGGAGTTGGCAACCCTATCAGGACTGGCTCCAATGTGTTTTCTCCCAAAGGCCAAAGTAGGTGACAGGACCAAGCTTAGTTGCCTACCAACAGGCACTGAGGGGAATGTAGGGTTGCCAGCTCTAAGGAGGGAAATACCTGGAGGTTTGGGGGGTGGATTCTGTAGACGGTAGCATTGGGCGGGGGGTGGTGGAAGGACTCAGCAGGTATAATGTCATAGGGTCTACCCTCCAAAGCATCCATTTTCTCCAGGGGAACTGATCTCTGTCATCTGGAGATCAATTGTAACAGTGGGAGATCTCCAGGTCCCACCTGGAGATTGGCAACCCTAGGGGAAAGTCAGCTGCACAGCAGGGGGTTGAAGAGAATGGTTTGATGGCTGCTGGGCCAAGATTGGCAACAATAGTTCCCCAGGAGCCCCATCGTAAATGCACCAAACAATTCCTAAAGATTTTCCAAAACACTACTCTGTTGATAAATTGCAACACTTTGAATTAGCACCAAAGCTTTAAGAGCTCTCCAGCTGTCACCTGGAGACTGGCAACAGCTTGTCTGGAGTGTGGGCAGTATGGCATTGTATGTGTCTGAGGTCCCCCTCTTCCTCCTCCTCCTCAGACCCCACCCTCAGCAGGCTTCATCCCTAAAATATCCTGGAAGTTTCCAACCTGGAGTTGGCAACCCTATGTCCTTTCCAGGCAACCATCAGCCTACCTTTATCTGCCTGTCTGTCTTCAGGTTTACACACACACACCAGCCTCTGCCTATGGAAAGGGCAGTCTTTCCCTGCAGTGGGAACCAAAGCAGCTGACATCATTCTCCTCTCCCCCGTATGATCCGCACAACTACCCTATGAGGTATGTTAAGGTTGAAAGTGTGTGAATGGTCCATAATCCCCCAGGCAGCTTTTAAGTGAGGACATATGTTACCTCAGAATACAGCAGTTCCCATATGCAACTGAAAATTCCAACTGCCTTGCGGGGGGGGGGAGTTTGAGGTGTGGAATGGAGTGAAGTCCAATCAGCTTCCACATGCAAATGACCTTGAAATGCTGGGTGGGACTGCACAAAGCAGCCAGTCAACCCAGCCAGCGTCTTCTGAGTGGCAGTTCTTCCGGCCAAACACTAAAGGGGCCAAATTTAGAACATTGCGATATAGAACGTTGCTATTCAATTATAATAAGGGAGAGATTAAATACCAGACTAGTGCTAACATGTTCTGTTTTACATTGAAGCAGAAATCTGGCTTTAGTGATTCAAATTTCTGGGAATGGTACAGTTTTAAACTCCCATTACATCAGCTCTCTGGTGACATCTAACAAATATTAATGATCCTTCTTCAGTGCATGCCACTTTAGTTATTCGTTAGGTTTATAATGTTCCCCATAAGTTCAAGGCAGGTAGCAACTGTATAAGAACAAAAGCAATGCATAGTAAAAAAAATATTGTCATATTTATTTATAAAATTGTTATGCCACCTCTTCAGGAACCTGCCTGAAGCAGTTTATGAAATAAAAATAATAAGAATTAAAAGTAAAAAGGTATGAATTAAAGTTCAGCATCAAAAACTCTGCTCAGGATAAAAACGTAGACCAAAGCAATAGACTACTGACTCTTAAAATAACACTTTCCAAACTATGATAGTGTTAAAAACCTCTTAATAAAAAGCTTGGGTGAACAGAAAGGTTTTGGCCTGGTGCCTAAAAGAAAGCAACATAGACACCAGGTAAGCCTGAGGGTTTTCCACAACAGAGGAGCCAATACTGAAAAAGCCCTGTTGGTTGCTTCCCACCTCATTTATAACCCCCCTTCTCCCAAATGGGGGCCCAAGCAGCTTATATCATTCTCCTCTCTTCCATAACCCTTACATAGGCTTAGGACTAGGTTCACTCCTCACAGGAGTTAGTAGCTATTCCTTTTGGAGCAAGATATTAAAGGAACTATTCCACATGCAATTTAGTCTGTTTCTGACCCCCTGATCAGCTAAATGCTTCTAATGCATTGGGATTTATAACACGGGTATCAGCAAATCTTCCCCTGTTGGATTTCTGTCCTGTGCTGCCCAGAAACGTACTTGGCACATTTCACACAACATTCCCGATAGTACTGATTATTTGATATATTAGTTGTGTCCTCTTGAGTAAAATTCATAACATGAAAAATAAAATAGGACATTCTTTAATAAAAGATAACTTTAAATTAAGACAGCCTTATTCCTCATGATACCATATATCTCCTTCCTTTTTTTCTGCTGAAACAGATTCATACATTATGAAGCATACAGGAGGGAGCTGAAGTCCTCACCCCATGTAATAATCAGATGCGACATGCAGGTTCCTCTAGGTTCCCATGTGTGGAGTTACCAACTCGGGTTGGAACTGTGATGTCTCTGGAGAAGGGGCTTTGGCCTCCGTGCATGCGTCAGAAGGAGAGAAGGGAGCGTGGGGGGGGGGGGGGGGGGGGAGAGATCTATTTGGCTTGTTGAGGAAAATGATTAAATTAAGGACCTATGTGGAATGTGACAACAGTCACATGGGAGGGCTTGGGAAAGAAAACACCTGATATCATTGGACTTCCAGTCCTATGATCTAGGCTCAAAATCCTCCTTCCTTCCTTCTTTACATTAATACTCCACTTTAATATGCAAACAAAACATGTCTGTTGTTTTAGAAATCACAAGTTATTTTGCTTAATCATCCCCATCAATATCATCATGTGTTCCAAAAAATATATTGTTTCCTGACATGCATTGTGATGTATTAAGTATTATTCATCTGTAGCAAAATACTACGAAGCCAACAAGATACAAACAAAGAGTTCCGTGGAACATTAAAGACTAGCAGATTTATTGCAGCATAACCTCTCGTGGTTTTTTCCCGTCAGAATCACAGGTTTTTGGTTCAACAGACTCACATGGCTACCCCACTGGAATTTCTGCCTTTGGAAAATATGAGTATCGTTCTTTCCTAATATCTGGCAATGGGCCCAATAATCAAGACATCACCAGCCATTTCTCTGGCATGGAGGAATGTTAAATCATGAAACAAGCAAATGTTTGCCTGTCCAACCAGTAGGGCAGGATCATAAATAACCAACACTACCCCAGAAGGGATGACTCACAAGGATTTAGTATTATTGTGTTCCTCATTGCAAAGAGCTGACTAAACTATCGTTGTTATACATCAATGAGACATGATGTTGTTAATCCACATACAGGGCTTTAAACTGGGGGGGGGATGCGTGGGTCACTTCCGCACTGATCATACAGAATACGCACAGCAACATCTATTTTTTTTCAAATTCTTTCCCCCCTCCTCCTTATTCAGTCTGTAGAAACGCTGTGTATATGTTTAATGATATACCTGCATTACAGGCATGAACTGGATTTGTTTCAGCATAACTGTCATGGCTTCTCTCATAGAAATTTGGGAACTATAGTGGCAAGAATGAGAATTTGAAGCCTCTAGTCTCCTCCTGTTTGGGGAGAGGGAATGTCTGTCAGTTCCTCAACCATTAAATTGGTGTAAGGTGACACCTTCCAGTAGCATTTTTACAATAAAGGTAAAGGTTTCCCTTCCTCAAAACCCAGTCGAATCTGACTCTAGGGATGCAGTGCTCAGCTCTGTTTCCAAGCCGAAGAGCCAGCGCTGTCCAAAGACATTTCCGTGGTCATGTAGCTAGCATGACTAGACACCAAGGCACACAGAACACTGTTACCTTCCCACCGAAGTGGTACCTATTTATCTACTTGCAATTTCTTGCTTTCAAACTGCTAGGTTGGCAGGAGCTGGGACCAGACACAGGAGCTTACTCTGTCATGTGGCACTCGGTTCTTAAACTGCTGAACTACTGACCTTCCAGTCTGCAGTTCAGTGTCGTAACCACTTGACAGTAGCCTTTAATAAAGGTATCACTTTCTCCTATGTGTTGTTGTTGCATACTGGGTTCAACGTGTAGAGAAGACAGACACTGAGTGATTAGCAGCTCATAGTTTACTAGTACACAACACAACAACCACAACCGGCCGAAATGGCAAGCTATTATACAGTCCCCGGGTGCCACCCACAGGTCCCATTGGAGGGTTTAAACTTCCCGCCACAGTTCCTATAGGTGCTAACTAGGAGTCTCAGGATCCTAGTCCCTATTATCCTTCGGAGCCAAGCTCCGGTTGCATGCCGCTGGTACCTAGTGGCGGTCAGCGGACATAACACCCCTCTCCCCATAGTTCGAGCACACCCTAGGTGACATAGTCTTTGAGATAGGCTGGGGAGTGGCACTTCTGCAAGGACTGCCTTGGAGCGGGAACCAGGGTGTTGGAAGCTCTGGTGGGCGGAGTCGCCTGGATGCTCGGCTGCGGCGGTGGAGGGGCCTCTTCTGGCACCAAGACGGAGGCAATGCAAGGGCTCTGCTACCGCAGCCTTGTGGGGGAGGAAGGCGTGGTAGAAGGTCAAAATTCCTAGGAAAGCCTGGAGTTCCGGCCTTGGATTTGGGCAGGGGAGCCTCAACAATGGCCTTTACCTTGTCCTGAGCCAGATGGAGGCCATCTGCGTCGACCGTGAGGCCTAGGAAATCAATGGATGGAACCCCAAGCAGGCACTTTTCCCGTTTCACTTTCAGCCCGGCCTCGCTGAAGCGGTGGAGGATGGCGCGTAGTCTGGAGAACTACACCGGCGTAGCCACGGCAATCAGCACACCATCGAAGAATGGCGTGATGCCTGGGATCCCTTTCAAGAGAGAGTCCATCATATGTTGAAAAAGCCCTGGGGCCACGCTGACCCCCTCTTAATGTTAATGTGGGGAAAGGGCCACCATGGTCCAGCAATTCCTTACCTTGCCAATCCCCCCTCTGCAAATGTCCATGCATTAAAAATATTTCAGCAAATGTAGCTTTAGAAAGATTTGTTTCCTGAGGCCATGCATAGTTCCATCCTAAATGCACACCTTACAGATACAGGGTTTTGTTTTGTTTTCACATGCTGAACTTTCTAATTCAATGCACCCAGTGGCTGTAAGGAAGCCATGTGGTACTTCTGCTGATCTAAATTATTAGGAACTAGGAGAATCAGGTTAGCCCGATCCCATCAGATCTCAAAAACTAAGCAGGGTCGTCCCTGGCTAGTACTTGGATGGGAGACCACCAAGGAAGTCCAGGGTCACTATGCAGAGGCAGGCAATGGCAAACCACCCCTGAACATCTCTTGCCCTGAGAACCCTGTAGGGTCATCATACGTCATCTACAATTTGACAGCGCTTTCCACCACCAGGAGAATCAGCACAAGTTTTGCAGCACCAAAGTGTGCCTTGCGCAGAAAGCCTCTGTGCCATTTGGTACCTACATTCTGGCGGTACTTTTTACCTCCCCCATTCTCGACTGGGGCTGTAACACAAAACCAGAGGTGTAGGAAACGGCCAAACAGACAATCCCCTAGGACCCCAGATGAACTGATCCTGCAACTCATACATCAGGGCACGAAGGTTCCAGCACTAGCCTGGTGGCACAACTGGTCTCCCTTTGTTGGGACTGGGAAGTGATTGCAGCTGTTGTGGATGCCTGCATTCTCCCTGGATCCCTGAACGGCCCTCCGCCAGAATGAACTTGTCCACAAGCTTCCCTTTCTATGCTATTCCTTTTGCACCAAGCATATACTGTCATTTAGATATGCGATGCTGCAGGAAGGCCCACCGGGAGACGCTTCCACCATGTCCTTGCCCAGCCTCTCTCTATGCTGCCCGCTTCCTTCCTCCTCTCATTAGCTCAGATTCTCAGTTTTTGGAAAGAGAGCCAGTTCCAGGTTTCGGCCTCCCTCCCCTCCTCTGCTTGCACTTCTCTTCCTGCCCTCCCACTTGCCTGTCCCCCCAGCCTGTGCTCCCCTGCTTGCTGGTAAAAGCCCTCCCACCACCTGCGCCACCTGCTCTGCCTGCAGCCCTTTCCCTGAGAGCACAGGGCACTGCATGTAACCGGGACTGCTCCCACCATCGCGCACCACCTGCATGCCCTTCCCTGGTAGCGCTGGGCAGCACGTTCAGCCAGGAGCACAGCTGGCACCGGGTGAGTGCTTGTGAGCAGAGGGGAGAGCAGCGTACGGGTGGGTGGCAGAGGAGGAATGTGACTACGGACTGGTGGCAGTGGTCCCTGCCAGAAATCTTGGTATGCTGGCGCCAGCTCTGTTGGAAAAACTTTCCAGCTCTGGGAAGCTTTTTCTGAAAGGAACATAAGAACATAAGAGATGCCAATGTTGGATCAGACCAAAGGCCCATCCAGTCCAACACTCTGTATCACACAGTGGCCAGAAATACCAGTGCCATCAGGAGGTCCACCAGTGGGGCCAGGACATTAGAAGCCCTCCCACTGTTGACCCCCACAAGCACCAAGATGACAGAGCATCACTTGCCCCAGAGTCCCTATCTAAACCTTGTGGCTAATAGCCACTGATGGACCTCTGCTCCATATGCTTATCTAATTCCCTTTTGAAGCCGTCCATGCTTGTAGCTGCCACCACTGCCTGTGGCAGTGAATTCCATGTGTTAATCACTCTTTGGGTGAAGAAATACTTCCTTTTATCCGTTCTAACCCAACCGCTCAGCAAATTCATGGAGTGCCCACGAGTTCTTGTATTGTGAGAAAGGGAGAAAAGTACCTCTTTCTCTACCTGTTCTTTCCCATGCATAATCTTATACACCTCAATCATGTCACCCCTCAGTCGTCGTTTCTCCAAGCTAAAGAGCCCTAAGCGCCTTAACCTTTCCTCATAGGGAAACAAAGAGCCATCACACTCTGGTGGTGGTGGTGGAAACTGCTGACAAGCTGCTCCCAATTTCTGGAGGACCCCACCCCCCCGGTAGTGTTTTCAGGGCAAGAGACAAACAGAGGTGGTTTGCCATTGCCTGCCTCTGCATAGCAGTCCTGGACTTCCTTGGTGGCCTCCTGTGCAAATATTAACTGACCCCTGCCTAGCTCCTGAGATGTGTCAAGGACAGACCGGCCTGGGCCATCACACACTGCACAACCCCAAATGCAAACTTGCCCCCAAGTGTCAATCGTAGCCAATCCTGGCATGCTGGCAAGTGTACATGCATGGTCCTGATTTATTTATTTTGCAGATACATATTGGCCATATGTTACATTTTTAGGGAGATGCATATCTTTGGTATACTCCTCTAAAAAAAATCACATGGCCCCCAAATGTCTGTAGCATCTTCAAAGTGAAAATATTTTTCATTGTATAAAAAAGCCCAAAGAGATATTTTTAAAACTCTGAAGTTGTAGCGTCATTTTTTTTTGAAGTTGTCACTTTCCGACCTTCTTTCTTCACAAGCAAATGACTTCTGCCAAAGTCAGATTCATCCAGATTTGCATGGTAATGTTCTAGTAAAGCAGCTTACGGTAAGAGCTAAGTAAGCCAACATCCTGGTTTTATATTTTTATCCAAGTAAAAATTAAGGTATTGCTGCCATGAGATTTTTCAATGTCATTTTAAGAGTCCCCCCCCCAAAAAAAAGAGTATCTCAATAATTCGTGCTGGTATGACTAAGGTGTATACTCTTGTTAACAGTTTACCAGGCAGGGAAATGGAGGAATTAAAGGTTTATCTTTATTTCTTTTGACAGAGTATGTAGAATTATTTCTTAATACGTGCACTTTTACATACTGGATCTATCCAGGTGGATGGCCAAGTAATACACATCTAAACACTAGGATGTTAACAACGTAATATGAGTGGCTCTTGCTGAACAGACCCTTGGATGCTATCAAAAGGTAGCTCTACCAGAAACACTTAAGTCAGCGCAATCCAGATTAATTGTACAACCAAAACCCTGCTAAAAACAGATTCAGTAGTGGCACATTTAAAGAAGAAGGATTTATAACCCGCCCTTCACTACCTGAAGAAGTCTCAGAGCAGCTTACAGTCTCCTTTCCCCTTCCCACAACAGAGCTCTCTTGAGGACTGCCCTTGAGAGAACAGCTCTGAGAGAATTTATGACTGACCCAAGGTGGCTCAAGTGGTTAAGACGCTGAACTGCAGGCTGTGGAAGGTCGGTAGTTCAGGAGTTCGAGACCCGGGTGCCGCATGACGGAGTGAGCTCCCGTCTCTAGTTCCAGCTCCTGCCAGCCTAGCAGTTCGAAAGCAAGAAATTGCAAGTAGATAAATAGGTACCACTTCAGTGGGAAGGTAACAGTGTTTAGTCATGCCGGCCACATGACCACGGAAACGTCTTCGGACAGCGCTGGCTCTTCGGCTTTGAAACGGAGATGAGCACCGCAATCCTAGTGTCGGATTCGACTGGCTTTCGAGCAAGGGAACCTTTACCTTTACAAGGTCACACCAGCAGCTTCATGTGGATTAGTGGGGAATCAAGCCCGGTTCTCTCCATGCTCTTAACCACTACACCAACCTGGCTCTTGAGCTGAATGTGGTGGTGATGGAATGTGCTGTCCAGTCACCGCTATGGAGACCCTGTATGGTTTTCAAGGCAAGAGACATTCAGAGGTGGTTTACCATTGGCTGCCTCTGTGTCAGAAACCTGGACTTTCCCATTCAAAAACTAGCCAAATACTACTTAGCTTCTGAGAACTGAGTTCAGGCTAGCCTGGCCTATCCAGGCCAGGGTGAGCTCATTGGGCAATTGTTTCACCCTCTGTCAGAAGAAAACTTTCTCAGAAAACACCTCATTGAAATGCACAGGATACAACTTTCTCTTCAAATCCATGGAATAATCTGCAAATCAGCAATGGACAGCATGGGAGAACAATCCAATGGAATCTATTAGGCTGAGAGGGATTGGTTACCCAGTGAACTTCATGGTGGAGGAGGGATTTGAACCCAGTCCCAGTGGGATTTGTGTTTTTGTTTTTTTTACTTAGCCTGATGAAGAGTTCTGGAGAACTCAAAAGCTTGTATGTCCTTTTGTAAGATTTGGGTTGGGTTTTAGAGTGTCTCTCATCGGACCTATATGATCTCTGTCTTTATTGCCTCCGTTCATTTCCCATAACGTTGGTTATCATAGGAAAGGCACATTACACTTACTGGCTGTACTGCACATAAATGAAAGGTGAACCTGGAGAGGAAGCACAGTTTAACCCAAACCGAGAGAATTATCTCCTCGTTTGTTTGTTTTAAGCAATGCTTACAGCGGACCTTCCTAGCTTCACATTGCTTATTCAGGAACGGCTTCTGCATTGAGCTACCACAGCTTCTCTCCTGGGTTACCATAGAAATAGAGGTGCCGCGTTCGCATTCACCCAAGTGGCTGCGGGAGTGCTTGATTGGTCCGTGCAAACAGTCGAGGAGTGGCAGAGGGTCAAGGAGAGGTGAACTCGTGGGGAGGGGAGGTCCCCCCCAGGGGGGGGGGGGGGGGCTGTGGAGAACATGCGCACACGCGGCCTGTGCCGATCAGTATGCTGGCCCATTTTTATTGCAACTTAATGGAAGCGGTTTTAAAAACTAATGTGTAATGGCAACGGTCTCTTGGCCCTGGATGTGATGAGAACTTACCCAGATGCGTTCCATCTGGCTTTCCTCGTATAGGTCTCGGCCACATGACACCTAGTGACTGAGCGAGGAATTGCACCCCTTTCTGACTGAAATGATCGGTGGGGACCAGTCGCTTGAAAGCAGCCCAGTAATACTTCTTTCCCCGTGCCTGCATCAAAATGCTGAGCTGTGAGGAGCAGCTGTTACCTGCTACTTGAACAGATAATTTATTTCCTGCCGTTTCTCTTCCGTCCTTCCATCTGCTCTCCGGAGGGGGGGGGTATAGTAGGAGAAATAATACAGCATAAAACAGACAAAACCCAGAGCTGAGTACATGACATTAGGGAATCCCATAATATTGCTGTCCTACATAGAGTTACTCCTGTCTTGAACCCATGGATTTCCCAGCACTCAAAGTACTGTTAATTCTTTTTAGTGGTGCTTGTATCCTTAACAGAACAAAGTTTGAGTTCAGTGGCACCTTTAAGACCAACAAAGTTTAATTCTGGGTATAAGCTTTCATGTGCTTGCATGGAGAGCCAGTTTGGTGTAGTGGTTAGGAGCACAGACTCTAATTTGGGAGAACTGGGTTTGATTCCCCACTCCTCCAGATGCAGCTGTTGCCATAACCTTGGGTCAATCACAAGTTCTTTCAGAGATGTTCTCTCAAGGCCAGTTCTCGAAAGAGCTCTCTGAGCCGCACCTACCTAACAAGGTGTCCGTTGTGGGGAGCCAAAGAAAAGGAGATTGATTGTAAACTGCTCTGAGACTCTGAGTGAAGGGTGGGGTATAAATCCAATCCTCCTCCTTTATAAGCACATGAAAGCTTATACCAGGACCCAAGCTTTGTTCTGTTGCTTCAGACCAACATAGCTACCCACCTGAATGTATCTTTAACAATTTGGTTTACAGAAACAAACATATGAAAAAAACTGATCTTCAGCCATTTAAAGGTTCACCAGCTTCACCCGCATATCAACGACACAGGAACAGGTATGGATTTCTGGTCAGTTGTTAACCCTACATTTTCTCTTGCTCTGATACTAGGGTTTCCAACTCTGGGTTGGAAAATTCTTGGAAATTTGAGGATGGAGTTTGAGGACTTTCCCTAAACTCCACCTCCATCGGAACTGATCTCTGTAGTCTGGAGAAGAGTTGTAATCCTGAGAGAACTCCAGAGAACTAGTAGCCTTGTGTCTGGGGACAATAAGGTTGCCAACAGGCCTAGAGAAAAATGTCCTGCCCCTTTAAGAAACTTAATGTGTGGAAATGGGTATGGAGGTAAATCAAACTTCTTCTAGAGGAACAGGACAGTTGACAACTGTAGGGGGCAAAAAAGTTGTGCCTGCTAAATTGGGTCCAATAAACCAATATTATCAAAAGTAACAAGAAATCCCCCCCCCAAAAAATATATATATATATAACCTTTAAAAGAAGAAAATTTGGATTTATACCCCGCCCTTCACTCGGAGTCTCAGAGTGGCTTACAATCTCCTTTCCCTTCCTCTTCCCACAACAGGCACCCTGTGAGGTAGGTGGGGCTGAGAGAGCTCTAAGAGAACTGTGACTGGCCCAAGGTCACCTAGCTGGCTTCATGTGGAGGAGGAGTGGGGAATTAAACCTGGTTCTCCAGATTAGAGTCCACCACTAAACTAAGCTGGCCACTGGTTTCAGACCAAACCCCAACTCTTTATCCTGGGATACTAAGAGAGGCAACGTAGTTAAAGTATTGGACTAGGCTCTCAGAGACTCAAGGTACAAATCATAGCTCTATCATGGAAGCTCGCTGGCTGACCCTGGGGCACTCACACACTCTCAGTTTAACCTACCCCACAGGGTTGTTATGAGGATGAAATGGAGGAGAAGAGAACGATTTATGCTGCTCTGGATCCTCACTGGAGGGAAAGGTGAGGCATAAATGAAGTAAATAAATAAGCTATAGAAAGAGGCAGATGCATTACAATTCTGTTCATGTTTACTCCGAAGTAAGTCACATTGTGATCAATGAGGTTCACCTGAGCCATGATGTGTACATAAGAATTCAGTTTCCTAAGCAGTCAGGTCTGAAAGAACACTAAATCTGATCAGACTTAACTTTAAGCAATCTTTTTAAGCACAATTCCCTAGTGAAGGCTGTTTTTACAATTCAGGTGTTTTGTGGGTGATAGTTTGCATATATGAAGGTTTTGGTTTTATGCCTTTCTTAAAGGTAGCTTAGTTCTTCCAGCCAGCAAAGCCTTTATCTTGTGATTTTGGCCTTCCATAAATGAACCTGTCCTGATCTGGATAACCCGACCTCATCAGATCATGGAAGCAAAGCAGGATTGGCGGCGCTGGTTAGTATGTGGATTGGAGACCACAAAAGAAGTCCAGGGTTGCTATGCGGAGGCAGGCAATGGCTAAACCACCTCTGTTTATTTCTTCCTTTGAAAACCATTCAGGGTCGCCAGGTTGTGACTACGAGGCAAAAAGAAAAAAGAATGAGCCTGTTCCTATGGTTTTGCCTAATGTGTTTCCTAACTGGAGATAGAGATTTGAAAAAAGACCCTTTAATGTTCCATTAATGGCCATTGATGTTTCTTGAGTTGGCTGTATGGGTCAGGGGTCTGAAACCAGTGGCTTGTGTGTGTGTTTGAGGATAACAGCTTTAATAAAGAGAGATGGAATTTCCTGCTAAAACGGGGAGGGCAGGAGGTACCTGCTTTTCAAGAGCCTGATGCTGACTGAGCTGTCTCTTTATATGAGTGCATTTATCTTCTTTATGCTGCATTTTATACATTTGCAAATAAAGCAGAAAACTACAGAACACGTATGAGTCTCCAGTGGTCTTGCATTCACAAAAATCTAAACATGGTAGTAGCCCAGTCTTAGAAGCAGAGAGCAGGCGACACTTGCCTCTGCTCTCCCCTCTCAAGACGTTTGGGAGTCAGCTAATTGCAATGATCTCGGGGTGCCAGCCTCCAGGCGCAACCTGGGGATCCCCTGGAACTAAAGCCCATCTCGGGACTACTGAGATAAATTCCCATGGAAAAAATGGATGCTTCGGAAGGTAGACCCAGTGACCTTGTACCCCACAGAGGTCCCTGTCCTCCCCAAGCTCCATCCCTAGATCTCCAGGAGTTTCCCAACCTGTATCATGCAGCCCTACCCCCCAATCCCCAACTGGTGCCCACGGGGGGGGGGGGGGGGGGAGAGACCTGGCAACCCTAAATTTGTAGACGTTAATCCAGGGGAAGTGATGGGCTGAGAACAAATTTGCTGACTGTCCCTAGTGGCTGGCTGGAAGTCATGGCTAAGGTAAAAATAGTGCTCCTCTGAAAGACACTTTCTTTGTAGTGGGAAAAGCCTTTGTAATTCAACTGTCTGGCTGCTTGGCCCCCACTGTAAGAGATCTGGGTGGTGAAGGGGGGAGCAAAGGGTATTTCCTGCCCTGTACTATACACTTGATTTTATTTATTTATTTCATTTATTTGCTTTCTCCCCAGTGGGAGCAAAGTGGCTTACATCATTCTGTTCTCCATTTTATCCTTACAACAATCCTGTGAAGTGGGTTAGATTGAGATTATGTGACTGGCCCAAGGTCACCCAGTGAGCTTCCATGGCAGGGTGGGGATTTGAACCCGGGTCTCCCTAGTCTGATGCTCTAACGGCTACACTAGGCTGATCACCCTCCATTACCATCTATCATGAAGAAATGCTAGCAACTTTTAAAGAAACTGGGAGACAGATTTCAAAAAGTACTGTTAGGAGTATTGATTGAGAGCCAGTGTGGTGTAGTGGAGACTGAAGGTAGGGTTGCCAAGTGAATTTTACTCACCGGTGGGGGAGCCTCGCTGCACTCCGGGAGCCGTCCCTCGTCACGCGTGCATACGCGCCGCCAGCACGTCACCGGAAGTGACGTGCGACATCAATCACGTTGAGGCGTGGCCCCAATCGTCGGAGGGAAAATCATAGAGTTTTCCCTCCGACGATCGGGGCCACGCCCCCAATGTGATCGACGTGGTTGCGTCACCTCTGGTGACGCAGCCATGCTGCGCTTCGGGGGGCGGAGTTCCCCCCGGGGCCCGATTCCGCGGCGGCGGCAATTGGGCCTCCAAAGCGGGGGTTTACCCGCCCCCTGCCCCCACTTGGCAGCCCTAACTGAAGGCATTCTCAGGCATCTCTGAAAGCCCCTTTGAAGTCTTTCTTTCTCACAGCTTTGTGTTAATGCAGAACAGAATAGATCAGGGGGTTCCCAACCTTCTTGAGCCTGCAGGCTCGTTTGGAATCCTGACATGGCATGGTTTGGAATCCTGACATGATGGCATGCTGCAAAGAAATGGCCGCAGTGGGAGGCGGAGGTGGCCACAAAATGATCACCACCGCTTAATTTAAATAGCACAGTGCAGATCCTGGTGCTGTGGTGGCAGCTGCTGTCAAAGCAATGTTTCAAAAAAATCTGCACAGCCAATCAAATCTCCGATAGTCAATCAGAAGCCTTGCTGGCCAAAAGCCTCACCTGGCTCTGCCCGTTTCCTAAAAACACTCGGCAGGTACCAGAAAAAGTGTTGGCAGGTAGTAGATTCTGGATGGGGGCAGTTTGTAATTGCAATTCAAATGGCAAAAACTGCTTTACAAGAAGATATACCAAGATCTTTCAACTGGCCTTCAAATGCAGAGTACCAAACTGTGTTTGAAATTTTATAGAAGCTCACCAGTCAGATCTTACCCTTACAAAAAAAACAAAAAACATAAAGAAGTAATAAAGGGGGCCAATCTATCCACCTATCTGCTCACTACTCAGGAATCTGATTACCTACCATATTAGAAGCATAATGACAGCTCAGTTTATTGCTTTTTCCAGACTGTAGATTGAGAGATTTTGTTTATCTGCCTGAAGGGGCAAGCATGGCGTAGAAACAATGCTTTGCAGGAAGGTGGGGGGGGGGGAAGAGGATTTGTCCATAGCCTTGATTTCGAATTTGCGTTCAAGTCACTACATTTCTGGGTTCCCTCTTCACATGGTCCAGATTGGGGATCCATTTTATCTGGCTTACTCACATTTCACATGAGGTTAACAAAAAAAATTAACATAGGAACTGCTGACTCATACAGCTGATGTTGCTGGAGTGGTCTGCTTAGAATGAGAATCAGAAATGCTTTGGGCAAATTGCTTTTCTCTCTGTCAAGGAAACTGGCTTTGCTTAGCCATTTCTTGGCCTTTCAAAGTTTGGTTCAAGTACTTGGGCTCAGTCGACCTACTAAAGGCTCAATTCAGTGTAGGGCTGCCGGTCGCCTGAAGGAGGGTTCCTAATCCTGGACTGGGGTTGCCAACTAATCCTGGACTGGGGTGGGGCCTGGAGGTCTTCTGCTATTATAACTATCTCCAGACAGTAGAGATCAGTTCCCCTGGAGAAAATGGCTGCTTTGGAGAGTGAACTGTATGGCACTTCTGAGGGCCTCCCCTCCCCAGACTCCAAGCCCCAAATCTCCAGGTATTTCCCAACCCAGAGCTGGCAACCCTATTCCAGATTGGGAAATACCTGTAGATTTGGAGGTAGAGCTTGGGAAGGGTGGGGTTTGGGGGAGGATAGGAACCTCAAGGGAGTACAATGCCATACATTCTACCCTCCAAAGCAGCCATTTTCCCCCAGGAAAACTAGTCTCTGTGGTGGTCTGAAAAGCAGTTTTACTTCTGGGAGCTCTCCAGGTCCTGCCTGAAGGTTGGCAACCATGACTTGGAACAAAATGTCCTGACCTCTTAATAGAGGTTTAATGTGTGTAAATGGGCATGGAAGTAAATTACATCCCATTAAACATCTGTTAAAGGAACAGGATTTTTCTCTCTCTCCAGGCAGTTGGCAACCCTAGTGACATCTGAGGAATATTCTTGGACAGGGAAGTCTTCAGTACGGTCAGTCCTGATGGCAGTGGTACCATCCAGATGCAGGTTTATCCTTGAGAATCAGGCCTATGACCAATGTTCCCTCTAAGTTGTGGAGTCTTGTGAGAAAAAAGTCTACTTTGTGAGCGACTGGCATTAAAGTTGCGAGCGAGCGATCTGGCTGCTGCATAAATTAGTTTGCTCTGAAGCCCCATCCTTCCTGAGCTAAGGCAAAATGTGTGAGCTGGAGGCTAAAAGAATATGATCTAGCTCACACTAACTCAGCTTAGAGGGAACACTGCCTATGACTCATCTACCTTAAGTTATGTTGTTTACTCAAAAGCGCCTTTCCTGTGACTGAGGCTCCTCCAAGGGAGGTCTTATCAGGTCGTTTTGAACTCCTGGAACTGAAAGAGTATGTCCTTGAGTATGCTCATATCTGTCCCCTTTAGGATTCAAGGCCTTCTCAGACTGCTCTGTAAGACCCTGCTCACATGAATCAGTTGGTCCATCCTTGAAGCTCACAGTTTCTAGACTGCATTGTGCTGTGAAGATTTATGGCAATGAAGCAGTAGCCTGGTGCCTAGAGCCAAGCATGGCGTGTTTTGTTCCTCCCACCATGGTCAACGGCTTGTGCTTCTGCCAGCCTGAGATTCAGGGTTTCCTTGGTTCTCAAACCAGCAATAAATAACACCCTGCTCACATGAATCAGTTGGTCCATCCTTGAAGCTCACAGTTTCTAGATTGCATTGTGCTGTGAAGATTTATGGCAATGAAGCAGTAGCCTGGTGCCTAGAGCCAAGCATGGCGTGTTTCGTTCCTCCCACCATGGTCAACGGCTTGTGCTTCTGCCAGCCTGAGATTCAGGGTTTCCTTGGTTCTCAAACCAGCAATAAATAACAATGATTTTCCAGGGGGGGGGGAATTGCACCCACCACAGCCATTCCTAGACCATGGAACTTCAAATTTCCAAGCAAACAATGTCATTGATTGTTCCCTACATGTATAACTCTCTGAAGGAAATGGATGGGGCAAAGCTACAGCCTCCGCTTAGTGACTGCATATAGTTGAAATGGTTGTCTTTAGATATCTAAATGCCTGTGAAATGTTGCTTCAAAAGCAGTAACTATCCAAGCTAGCCTGATCTCATCAGATCTTGGAAGCTAAGCAGGTCGGCTCTGGTTAGTATTTGGATGAGAGACCACCAAGGAAGTCCACAGTTGCGGTGCAGAGGCAGGGAATGGCAAAACCACCTGTGAAGGTCTCTTCCCTTGAAAACCCTACAGGGTCGCCATAAGTTGAAGGTGACCTGACAATAAACAATTGAGGGTCGCCATAAGTTGAAGGTGACTTTCCATCACCATCTGCCATGATGGGAATGGGTAAGAATACTATTTAACTTCTTTTGATTTTTATATTGGGCAAAATGAATATATTTTCTGTGTATTCCACATCAGAAGAAAAGCCCTGCCATGCTATCTTTCTATGTTAGGCTGTAAAATTTTCAGGGGATGGGGGGTACATAAACTTAATTCTTTCAACATCTACCATGTATTCTGTCCAAATACAGCAGGGTGTTTAATTTGGGAGCTAACTTCTTCCAAACATTAACAGGGCTTTTAAAGTGAGTGCACTGCTCACAATTGCTTGGGTGGGGCTGTACAAGCCCACCGCACATTCCATTACTGAGAAATAAACTTCTGAGGACACTTGGGATTGAATACAGCCTAGGGACACAAGAATCAGGTGGATATTGAATCCCTTACCATTGCTTATGGCCTGTACACCCTTTTTTCTTTCTTTGGGAACTGCAAAATTAATGTAACTGTCTTCCACATTGGTTTGTGAGACTTAAATAGAATGCTTATGAAGGAGGCAGAGATAGATTGATAGATTGATAGATAGAGATAGTGATAGATAGATAGAGATAGAGAGAGCAGTACCCCACCACCTATGTGTAGTAAAAAGGCAAAATTGTATTAGCAGTATGGATTTTTTAAAAAAATAGGGATATGCCACATACTGCAAAGCTACAACCTGAAATACTTAATTATTACATGTGTCTCCCTCCAAGGCAGTTTACATCATACTGGCCTCCTTAACTTCATCTTTTATTTATTTATTTAAATGTATTTACTCAATTTATAGTCCACCTTTCTCACTTGGACTCAAGGCAGATTACACAGAGTAAGTCAATACAATCGAGGGGATGGGACTTCCGTAAACAGTGCGAAAGGATTAGGGTCATAAAACCAATCAGAAATCTAAAAACAGAACTGAAGCAAAGCATAAGTATTGACGTGACACATTAAATGATGGAAAAATTATGTAGTAGCATCCTAGTTTCAGCAAGCTACACACTGTCGCATAGACCACAGTCCCTCATACTTTATCCAAGTAACTTTGTGAATCATTTAGTATGGTGCAACTCTATTGTCTGTGCAGAAAAGTCCTCTTGAATAATTCAGTTTTGCATATGTTGCAGAAAGCCATGAGACTGGCAACCTTTCTGACCTCAGGCAGGTTCTTCTGTATGGTGGGGGCCACAACAGAGAAGGCCCATGTACGGGCAATTTTACAACAAGCCTGTGAGGTTGGTCATTTGGAGAAAGCACAGCTAACTCACACTCATTCAGTGAACTTGAGTGAAGATTGGAACCTGTGTGTCCCCAGTCCCAGATTGTTGCTCCGCTCTGGTTCCCATATCCTATGAAAGCCCCTGACCCTCCTATATCCTATGAAAGCCCCTGACCCTCAAGAAGAGTGGCATTTTGGATGGGCATGGGAGTTCAGTGGGAAGAGGGAAGCAGCAAGAATCTTTTCCATGAACTCTTTCTACCCCTAGGATCCAATCATTTTTATTTTAATTATTTCCTGTGGAATTTATATTCTTCATTCCATTCATTACAAGAGTTGTTAAAGCTGAACTGGGATTCCAACAGAGAAAACTTCGATGGAATATAAAAGGGTTCTACATTTTTTGAAAAGCCTATCTTTACTGTTATTTAATCAAGCTATATAAATACATTATTTACCTTTCCCCCCCCTCTCTGCAAAGTTTCTCCAGAGGAGGTGCAGTAACTAAAACCACAAAACCCAGTCCCCTAAACAAAACAATAGAAAAATCAAGCAGAAAGTTATAAGCAGCTAATAAAGCTGAAGCATTGAAATCTGCATGAATGTTGATAGGTTCCATTTATCTCTCTCAATTGTTTATTGCAGAAGGCAGAGCAGTGCTGGAAATTGTATACATATCACATGTGGTGGAAATAAGGAAAAAAACGGTTTTTAAAAAGGACTGCTTTGTTTTGGGTGAATGATGAGGAGCTAAATATTTTTTTTGTTATCTGCAGCTTCCCCCCCCCCCCCAAGCAAAACACACAAAAAGTCAAATGCTGCAGGAATTCCTTTTGTGGGCACTATGCTTCTCTGCAGAGGGGCTCCCATTGTAATGCCTTGGTGTGTACTGTCTGTGCACCCCATCAAGGGGAGGGGGACAATATAGAGCACCTTCATGTGTGTTCAGTATGCCGAGTGTTATGGAGATCTCTGTGTCCATGACTGGTGCACCTGCATGAAAAAGGATTGTGCCCTAAAAATAAAAACAATGCATTTGCAAGGGGAGGGGGACAATAGAGGAGGGGCCTTGGCTCAGTGGTAGAGCATCTACCTGGCATGCGGAAGGTCCCCGGTTCAATCCTTGCCCTTTCTAGTTAAAAGGACCAGGTGATAGGTGATGTGAAAGACCTCCACCTGAGACCCTGGAGAGCCCCTGCCAGTCTTACCAGATAATACTGACCATGATGGACCAATTATTAGATCAGTATAAAGCACCTTCATGTGTGTTCAGTATGGCTCTGCCGAGTGTTATGGAGATCCCTGTGTCCATGACTGGTGCACCTGCATGAAAAAGGATTGTGCCCTAAAAATAAATACAATGCATTGAAGTTTAACACAATATAACATGTTTAATATGAAGTAGGGACTCTGTAATTCTTTTTTTTTATAATTTGCACATAAGTATATACATCAAAGCATCCTAAATGAGTACAGTATGAAAAATGAATCACTGCTTAACAATGCTTCATTTTTCTTTTCCAAACCAGATGTTTAATTGTTTAATGAATCAAGCAATTTTTAACTTAATGCCTTATATGAAAATTGTTTCCATATGTAGTGCACGAGCTCTGTTTCATCCAGCTTGCAGGGGCATCTCCCATTAGTGCCGCCTTCTTTTTTTCAGAGGAGGGAGCTGAATTGTGGCAGTCGGCCACAGGAGCAGTGTATCACTAATACCAAACTGGGAGAAGAGTAGTGGGAGATAGCTGTGTGCCATGGCGACCTGTCTGTGAGCTTTCCAGGGGTACTGGGTGAGCCAAAGTGGGAAACAAGATGTTGCCTCTTGACAGACCTTTGGTCAAATGCAGCAGGGCTCTTCTGTACTTGTGTGGCAAGCCTTAGGTATGCCTTCGCTCATATCCCGGCATAGTTTTAATTATACTGTTTTTCTATTAAATCTATGGGGCTGTCACTTGGGGACTAGACGAGATGGAAAATGCAGGTTTCTGTTCATCGTTAAAAGCTCAGTTACAGCTGTGCAGCACTCCAGTTATGATGTCTGGTCTGTCTCTTTTCTTTTTTTAAATCGCTTGAAAAGAATAGGTGGGAGATTCTGATTAGTGAGACCACACATGGTCAAAGGGATAAACCCCTCACAAGTTACTGAGACCCTGTTTCATGTACTTTGACCCTTAACAGAAGAAATCCTAGATTGCTTAATTGTATGGGGTTTACAGTGCAATCTTAATGTATGCTTGATGAATACAGTATTAGTGGTTTTAGGCCTGCAGCCTTACACTGACATCCTCAGCAGAGTTACACCCTTCTTAGTGCGTTGAATTCAATGGGTTTAGAAGAGTGCAAGTCTGTTTAGGATGGCACTGATAATCTGTTAAATCAGAATAAACTCATATATAAATAAACGAACAGTTCTGAGCAATTCCTTTTTAGACGCTGGTGCAGGCGCCAACTCAAAAGAAGCATTCCCTTATGAGAATGTGCTTAACTATTGTTATCTCATTTACCTTTGCAGTAAACTGGCAAAGAACATAAAACAGATAGTTATTTAGCCAAGGCAGATAGTTATTTAGCCAGATAGTTATTTAGCCAAAACAGATAGTTATTTAGCCAATTTGCTCCCTAGTTGATTATTTATATTTATTTATATTTTGGATTTATAAATCACCCATTCCCTGTATATACAGGGCTCTGGGCGATGTACAACAAAGTAAAATATAGTGTTAAAAATCAATAAAACAACAATAAATTAGTAATTTCAGATGGCATCTGTGGTTTTCTTCATAAATCCACTCCGGACTGTGTTGCCATCTCGTGGACAGGGCAAGGAGGGGGGCCTAAGCAAAGACATGGAGAGAAAGAGGAGGGGGCCAGTCATGATGGAAACCATTGCTGACCTCAACCAAAGGCCTGGTGGAACATCTCTGCCTTACAGGCCCTGTGGAATTGCATTAAATCCTGCAGGGCCCTGGTGGTATTTGAGATTATGGGGTTAAACCGAGGCCTTCCATGTCCAAATACCACATGGCTCATCCCAACTCTATTGATGACTAGACAATAGCACAGAAGAACCTTTCCAACCCCTTTTTGATGGATGTGAATATTTTTTAACAAAGTAAGAAGTTTGGTACCAAGTACAGATTAAAAATGATTGTTCAAATTGTATTCCGTATAATCCATGGTTGGCACAAAATCTAGACTGATTGAATAGCTTTGTTTCCTATGTGAGCCAGATGTTCATTTTACGGTGGTGAAATACATGCTAAGAATGGTCCTGGAACTCCAGCAAGCCCTGCCCCCAAAGATAGCACATTGTGATGTCTGGTGGCACTTCCTTTTCCCATAAAGTCCCATCATCTGTGCTATCCCTTGCAGTTCTGTCATAATTGGCCTCATCTGTGACATGGGTTACCTGAGCATTAGCACAGGCAATGCATGCATCTTGTATAGATCACAGCCCTAAAGAAAAACTCCTGTTGATAAACTGTTGGTTATTCTCATCTGTAGCAATCATTCCTCAACTTGTCAGGAGATAAGCAACAGAAAGATTTTTTTTTATAAAATGGTATCAATTGTTGTAATGCCACCCCAAAGGATTTTCCATCACCACTGTTTGTGGAGATTGGGCCTGCATATAAACCTTTCCAAGTGTAGACTGATACCTGAGGGATGAGGTAAACTCCTTTGCAGTGCCAACTGAACAGGTACTTTTTGAGGTGAGTTCCCCCTATGTACATCTCACTTTGTGCCTGGTTCTGCATCCCAACATGTGTTGGGTATACTGTGTAGTTTAGCCCTGAGTTAACACATTTTAAGACTCCAATTTTCTGAGCGGAGGTTAGTGGCATTTTCTTGCCTTGCCTTTACTGATGTGAGATCCATTGTAACATGGTTTCCTTGCCACATGAGGTCCTCTCACAGGACCTACAATGTGGCATCTTCCATGAAGGCCATGCAATGACTGTTACATGGGAAGTGGCTTGTGACTCTGACTGTAGATGATTCAGTTTAGTCGTAAATGAATAGTTCCATGGTGTTTTCATACAGGATGGTTAATCTGTCTTCATTTTGTGGGGTTTGTTTAGCCTTAAGTATTTTTTTTTAAGTGGCTTTGGTTTCAAAACCTTTGTGTTCATCAGATTTGATTCTTCTTATATTTATTTTTCTTCCAATTGCTAACTTAAGCATGTAGAAAGGACAGTAAATCTTGTACATCCCTAGTTCAAGAATTTGATATTATAACAGCACATTAGAATGAAATGGATCAAAACATTGACTGTAGTACATTGTTAGAAGACGAAACACATGTTTGGAGTCCTTTGGCAGAGCTACGCTGAAACACAGAATCTATTTTGGGCATCGTTAAAATGAATAGGGTACAGTTAATTTCTTTCTGTTTATATCGTTTCCTCATAAATTTTAGTTCACTGCTCAAATTTCTACGACTAGTTAGTATTCCAGTAGAGTTTCACACCCCATTTCTTTTGATGTGTGCATGAAACAGCCACGAAGATACTGACTGCCATAATAACTGTCTTGAGTGTGTGAACGGTCTATCACAGACCTTGCATTTCAGATAGGAATCTTATATATCGCCCAATGACAGCAGAAAAGCAATACTTTCCAGTGAATTCACACATTCATCTGGTGGCATAATGTATGTGTGAACCAACCCTCAACAGGGTTGTTGCATTCCTTAATTAACATAATCACCCATAAATATTAAGCATTCCACAGCGCTTTTCCATCCTTGATCTCATGCAAAAGTGATTGTGCCTCTTCCACCATCATGTAAACACAAGAAGTGAGTTTTGATTTTGTCCCACTGCCAGTTTGCACTTTTCCTCTCTGACTTATGTGCTAGAAGTTGCAGTCAGGGATAGCCACTGGAATGAGAGATAAACTTTGCCCTTTCCTTCTAGTGATCTTAGTGAGAGGCAGATTTTTGTCCTCTCTCGGTTTTGTCCCAGGCTCCCAGTGTGGGAGCCGCTGAGAATCAAGCCAACCCTTTGATACACATAGTGCTGCCCTTTGATTCGGTTTCCTTGCTTACACTGGAGCGTGACAAAATGTTGGGAAGAAGTCTGTAAGATGGATGGATCGCTGCATCATTTGTCATAACTTACTATGTTTCTGGTATTCATGGGAAGTAGAAAGAGCTGCGTAGGACACTAAATCCTCTGCCACTAGAAGTCTTGTTGAGTCTTCTCAAATTTTACTAGCCTTAGCTCATACACATGTGTTCACAGGCTTGTGGGTTAGAAACTTGCTTGTGGATTTTTTTTAAAGATGAAACTTGAGATTTACCGTATACCAAATTCCCCCTTTTCATAGTGCAATAGCGGAACAGCAAAATGAACACATCACCAGCTGTAGTCTGTTACGGTGACTATGTGTGTGTGTGTGTGAAAGTGCCATCAAGTTGCCGCCAACTTATGGCAACCCCAGCTAGGGTCCTTCAGGGCAAGTGAGAAACAGAGGTGGGTTGCCATTGCTTTGTTCTGCAGTTTTCCTTGGTGGTCTCCCTTCCAAGTACATTGTCCCTGCTTACTCCTGAGATCTGATGGGTTCGGGCTATACCATGCCACCTCCCCTCCCCTTATGGTGACTAGACAATGTAAAATATTGATTACATGAACCAGTCCTAATGATCTTTACTATTCCTCTGTCCACTTATCATGCCTAGAGCCTCTTTAATATTTGTTGAATAGCAATGCCAAAGAAAGTACTATGTCAACTGATTATGGAATCATGTTATTTCCAAGGAATAGCCTCCTACACTCTGTTATAAATAGTGCTGTGAGTTTAGCCCTCTTGACCACTGTGAAGGTGGTCATGATGGTTCTGCTTAAAGTATCGTTTGATGGCTGGGTTCAATGCTGTTGTGGAGAGACAGCTCTCGGCTTTGAGCTAGTGCCTGGATGCCATGGTTGGATGGCTGAGAGAGCTGGTTGAAGCCGAACCTGGTTGAAGCTGAACCCATCAAAGATGGAAGTTATGTGGCTGGCTCTTGACTGTCCTGGCCCAACTGTCAAAGGTGAACTTGTGAAGAGCTTGGGTGTATGGCTTGATGCCTTGCTTTCTCTGGACAAACAGGTGCCCCACAGTGGTGAGGTCTGCATTTTTCCATCTTCACCAGGCCCATCAGCTGGCCCTCTACGTGTCTCAGTTGGATCTGACTACAGTGATTCATGTCATGGTCAAATCCATACTAGACAATTGCATTTTGTTCTATACAGGGCTGCCTTTAAAGATGCTCTGGAAACTTCAGGTTACCCAAAATGCAGCTGCTAGGCTTTTGACTGGTGCATCCCTTGGATCTGCTGGCAGGGGACAGTTCTCACCCAATGTTTTAGCGATGTGCCCACATGACTTCCAACATGACCCGGAAGTGAGGTAGGCATGTCAGGGACATCAGACAGGGGTGACACTCTGGTTTTTGGCAAAACTCTATGGTAGATGAGCTTCTATCATAGGGTTTTGCCAAAAAACCAGAACATCACCCCCCAATATCCCAAATGTGCTTATATCACGTCCAGGTCACATAGGCACATTACGTTTAGTTTCCCCATTTTTCCCTGTTTTTTGGGGGGGTAATATTCCCCCGCCAGCCAGATGGCTGGTGGCAGAGAGGTGGGGCCAATTACAACCAATGTCAGCCACCCTGAGCCTGCTTCCTGGCCGGGCGGGGTACAAATTAAATAAATAAATAAAATTTGGTTTAAAAAAAAGAAAGATGCTTTCCCCCCTCCATCCCCATAGCATCGTGGTGCATTTGTGCATCTCCCCAGGTTTCCCCCAGATTTTTTTGGGTCTTTCTGAAAGCTGCTTTGCTGAGAAAGACTGCACTGAAGCCTGGATGGCTTTCATGTGAGTGGGAAACTTTGTATTTTCATGAGCACATGGCAACCATTTCCCCAGATCCTGTCCTCAGGCAGCCATTTCCTCATCTGCCACTAGGCTTGCCAGGTCCTGCTTCTGTTGGGCAATCTCCTGGCAATTTTGGCTACTGCCCACCGACACAGCTGGTCAACAGGCAGAAACAGGATGCAGCGATCGTCATCGCTGTGCGAGGATGTTGCTTCCAGCATGACCCAGAAGCACCGGCATTGTGCCAGGGTAACACTCTAGCATTCACCCCAAAACCAGAATTTAGGACAAGTCCTGGAGCGTCACCCTGGAGCCATACTGGCACTTTCAGGTCCTGCTGGAAGTGACATCATTCTGCAGCAGTGACAGTTGCTCCCCCTCCCACGCTAAGTACTCACCTCCCCCCGTCTCCCACTGGTTGTCATGCCTGGCAACCCAACTGCCACCAGAGTTTAAATAACAACAGCAGTTGAATATAGGTACATACAAAATTATGTGAATTCCTAGCTCTATGCCCTTCCTAGCTATTCCTATTCCTACCACTACACCCTTCCTAGCCCTTCCCAGCTATTCCTAGCCCTACACCCTTCGACTGCAGAGATATAAAAGGAAATACACGTTTCCACAATGGAAGGGGCTAGATACTTTTTTTTTAAAAAAAGGAAAGCTGGGAATTCAGAGAACTTGTCAGTATATCACATTATATTAATATAACAATATTCAATTGCTGGTTAAAAAACAACAGCAGTTGAAAAAGCCCCTGTGGCGGGGTGGGGGGGCAGGGAATGGCCACTGCTGGGGGACTAGGGCAGGGAAGCTACAGGGACACTTGCTTTGTGGAAGCCCCGTTGCTGCTGTGCTTTATCCGCAGCCACATCAGCAGTGGGTGAACCACACAAGTCTGTCCCTCTGTAGAAGCCACCTTAACACCCATGAGAGAGACTCTGAGTGGACCACTCACTTGCAGGGGTTTGGTCTACAGCTTATTATCTGTGGGAGTGGGCATAGGACACAGGCAGTGTGGGCCTGTAGTTTCAGAAGAAGTCTGAGTTCAGAGTTGTGGATTACCTGAAGGTGAAGCACCTTGGGAGGCAGAGATGGTCTCTGGAGATCTGATGAAGTGGATCTGCTGCCATGTAAGAATGCCTGCTTGCCCCCTCTGCACATATATTTGTAAATCAAGCAAATAATATAGGCAGCGTAAGTTTTAATGCTCCCCCATCCAAAGGAAAGCCAAATTCTATAGCACTGACTCTAAACTTCTTCCACTTTAGGAAGAGTCAGAACACTTGCATATATACAAACTTTGCAGTTATTTCAATTAGATTTGTCTTCTATATAAGTACTCTTACTGCAGTGGAAGGGAAAGAGTGAGGATGGTAAACACAGGAACAGAGGTGGCTTTGGGAATCCCTTGTGCCACATTCTTCCTGCTCTTGTGTTGAGGGAGAGTATTTCACTGTGTTGTTTTAGGCAGAAAAGTAGGAATCTTTCTTTCCTAGGCAGATATGCCTTAATTCTCTCCATAATGGTATTCTCCCCCCCCCCCAATGTTTTTGGCAGCGTGGTTACTGACATATGTGACTAGCAGATGGTCGAGGAATTTCTCATCCTGCAATATTGGATATTTCTCCCCTCAGACTGCAAACACGCAAATTTGGATCTATGTTGACAGTGTCCCTTCCTGTTCCATAGTTCAAACAGTTGAAGACATCGAGACACTTTGCTTCCCAAGGAGCGCCTGTTTCTGAATCCGAATGTTTTAGCACATGCTCCTTTCAGTCAGAAATGCAAGGGAATGCGTTTCTGCAGAGTCAGCCTCCTGCCCTTCTGTCAGCTACTTCTTAGGATCAGCTGTTAAACACACAACATGCTCCGCATACGAGACAGCCTGCCCGAAACAGCTTTATCCGGTAAGCTGAAACATCCATCTGTGCCACATAATTAACCGCTTTATGACTGCTAGAATGCTGTGAACTTTGTACAGACAAGTATGAATTTGGAGCTCCGCTGATGCAGATGGTGAGGCATGAAAGTTGCGACTGAGGAGTCAGTGCTTAATAGGAAGGCTTTTAATAGCTCAGTGTACAAATTGGTGCAACTACTTTACCTAATTTTTAAGTGTTTGATCCACTGTAGAGGAATACTGTTTGCATTATAAAGAGACCCTCAGGAGGTCCAGCAGTGGGGCCAGGACACCAGAAGCCCTCCCACTGTTGCCCCCACTGCCAAGCACCAAGAATACAGAGCATCCCTTGCCCCAGACTGAGAGTTCCTATCTATACCTCTTATAAGAGCATCAGAGAAGCCAATGTTGGATCAGGCCAATGGCCTATCTAGTCCATCACTCCATCACACAGTGGCCAAAAATACCAGGGGCCATCAGGAGGTCCAGGGGCCATCAGGAGGTCCAGCAGTGGGGCCGGGACACTAGAAGCCCTCCCACTGTTGTCCCTCCCCCCAAGCACCAAGTTCCCTCTCCAGGATCAAAACTTGGGGAAGGGGATTCCACCAGGGTGTGTAGTGCTCATTGGCCAGTGCAAAGGGTCCCCGACCTTTCTGGGCCCATGGGCACCTTTGGAATTCTGACACAGGGTGGTGGGTGCAACCACAATATGGCTGCTGCTGGAGATGAAGCCACAAAAGACAGAGGAAGCCGAAGTACAAGGGAAAAGGGGAGTGCTTTTAAAAATACACTGGGAAAGAGGAGTGAGAGAGAATAAAACTGACACTGGTGGCAGCTGCCACTGAAACAACGTTATTTTAATCTGTCCAGCCAATGGGCTCGTCAGTGGCCAATCAAAAGCCCCGCTGGGCAAGTGCTCAACCTAGGGTTGCCAGGTGCTTATCTTCTGCCAGCAGGGTGCTCCATGCTTCTTCCCAGGATTCTCCTACATGCGTGTCATGATGACATCACCTGGAAGTGACATCATTACGTTGTGCAGGGGATACTCTAGCATTTGGCAAAAAACTCTATGGTCACTATAGAGGGTTTTTTTTAGCCAAATGCTAGAGCACCCCCGTGTGATATGCCTAGCATCATGATGTTGCCTCTAGGTGGCGTTGTCATGCCAGGCACATCAGGCGCAGCTGAGCTCTTCAGGGGTGGGGCTCCCCCCACGGGCCAGCTGGCTGGTGGCGGATTGGTCCCCCCGAAATCGAAGAAGCCCCACCCCATCGGGGGATGGCAACCCTAGTTATACCTAGTTTCAAAAAACACTTAGTGAGCACCAGGAAAGGTGTCGGTGGGTGCCACACTGCTCACCAGCACCACATTGGGACCCCTGGGCTAGCGCTTTGAACTTCTTCCCCAGCTCATCATAAATGGATTCTTGCATTATTCTTTTAAACGTTATACACCTTACATTTTTAAAGTACAGCATTTATTCATTTAAATAACTCACCTAAAGATCTGAGGTGGGAATAAGTCAGACAACTGAAATCAGCTTTTGAATCACAGATCAGTATCTGTCAAAGGTAGGAGGAAGCCAGCCTGCCTGTGAAATGGGGGGGGAAACAAACAAACCACAGCAAGTCCGGTTTAAAGGTCAGTCTGTGTGCAACTTGCCGTGATTTATAACTAGGAGCTTCAAACCTTTGAATAATGGTACCAGAGTCACTTGAATCCAGCATTCTGGCTTCATTTGCATAGCGATTAGGGGTAAAAGTTAGAAGCATAACAGTGAAGAAACACTGGGAACAATCTCTTTAACTAGGTTTACTTTTTCTTTAAAAGCTGCAATTCTCAATATGTAGTTCAGACTTAAAAAGCAGTCGAGGGGAGCCATATGGGTCAGGGTCATAACAATAGCAAAAGGGCTGTTTCTTTTCCTTTGCACCATTTCTCTAACCAAAAATGGCCCAGCCACTAGGGCTATGCCCTAGAAAGCCACTGATAGCCAGGAGAAAATTGAGTCAAATGCCCCCTGTGGTACAATTTGGCTCAGATGAAAGCTATACCCACTGTTGCACCATGCACCAAAGTCTACGTTTGCCAGCCTCCACCCCCCCAGGTCACCAGCAGGGGATGAGGGAGTAGAGTTGCCAGATCCAGATTAGGAAACTCCTGGAGATTTGAGGATGGAGCCTGGGGAGAACAGGCACCTCAATTGGTTACAGTGCTGTAAAGTCTACCTTCCAAAGCATCCTTTTTCTCAAGGGAAACTGACCTCTGTAGTCTGGAGAAGACTGGTAACTCCAGGTAATCCCCAGGTCCCACCTGGAGGTTGGCATCCCTGCCAAGCAGGTTCCACCGCAATTCCAGCACCAGAAGGGGTGCTCGGCCATCTTGTTCCCATTAAGATGAAGAAACAGATTGGTGCAGAGGGAAAATAATCTTTAATAATTGTACATCCCCTACGTGTTCCACGTGCAGCTTCATCAGGGGGAATCTGTTTTCAGATTCTTTTTAGTTCTGTCCCCATACAGACACTTAAACAGAGTGACATCTCTGCACCAATTTGTTTCTTCATCTTCATTTTTCCTTGGTGTGGCCCCCTTTCCCCTTCACGTCTTGATCCCATGCCAATCCTCCCTGATACCAGTTCTCATTCTCTCTGTGTACGCATGGGCATACCCATTCCAACTCGTTTTTTCCTCCCTGAGTCCCCCCCGCTGGGCAGAGATTTGTTCGTCTGTTTCAATTTCTGTGCCTCCTTAGCAGAGTCCTACTTAAGGTGGCTTACAATGAAAATCAGTAATTAATACAAAAATAACAAGCCATTAAAAGAAGCCCCAGGACATAAACAGCATAAAACTACCTATAAAACACCAATGCTTAATGAAAATGTATATGAAAAACTTGTTATACCTGTAATTGATTAGCACTTTGTGTACTGCTCACTGATATTGCTCCTTACTCTTATATTACTGTTATATGATTGTAAACTTTATTTGTTAAAATAAACGGTTTATTCAATAATTTAAAAAGATGGCTAGACGTGTTAGTCCATAGCAGCAGAAAAGGGCAAGCATCCAGCAGTACCTTAAAGACTAACAACATTTGTGGCAGGGTATGAGCTTTCGTGAGTCACTGCTCACTTCTTTAGTTTCCTGAAGTATCTGAAGAAGTGAGCTGTGACTCACAAAAGCTCATACCCTGCCACAAATTTTGTTAGTCTTTAAGATACTGTCAGACTGTTGCTCTTTTTTATATGGTAGGAGACAGTCCTTCAGATACCATGGCCCCAAACTGTTTAGGTCTTGAAGGTGTGTTGAATTGTGCCTGGAAATAGACTTGGCTACAGTGACCCATGCAACGGTCACTTCCAGGCTTGATCACTGTAACTTGCTTTAGGTGTGCTTGGTCTGATCTGGAAACTCCAGCTGGTGCAAAATGCGGTGGCACACCTGCTGACTGCGTTGCCTGTGCGGGCACACATTCAGCCGGCGCTAGGCCAATCGCACTGGCTGCCAGTTGAGTACCAGATCTGCTTCAGGGTACTGGCATTGACCTTCAAAGCCTTGCACGGCCTGGGACTGACAAACCTAAGGGACTGCCTCTCCCCATACGTGCCCTGGAGAGCCTTGCACTCTGCTAATCAAGATCTGCTCGCTGTCCTTGGCTCGAGGGACATCCATTTAGCATCAACCAGGACCAGGGCTTTCTCTGCCCCGGCCCTAGGGTTGCCAGCCTCCAGCTGGGGCCTGGAGATCTCCCGCTTTTACAACTGATCTCCAGCTGACAGAGATCAGCTCCCCTGGAGAAAATGGCTGCTCTGAAGGATGGACTCTATGGCGTTGTACCCCTCCCCTCCCCAAACCCCTCCGTCTCCCTACCTGGCCCTGGCCTGGTGGAACATGCTGCCACGTGAGATCAGGGCCCTGCAGGACCTTCTGTCCTTCCACAGGGCCCGTAGAATGGAGCTGTTCCGTCAGACCTTTGGTTGAGGCGGCAGGGGTCTAGTAAAAATGTTGGCCTCCTCTGCTGAAGACACCGCTTCCATGCGGCCTGGATTAAACAAATTAGAGTCCAGCAGCACCAGTATCAGAGACTGTGCAATAAGTGGTGCAATCTGTTTTAAATTCTTTGTTTTAATGTTTCAGTTAACTATTTACTATTGTGATTTTTGTGATGGCAAATGGCCTAATTATCTGTTGTGATCTGCCCTGATCCCATGTGCAGGGAGGGCGGAATTGAAATTTGAAAAATAAATAAATAAATAAAAATGGGTAGCCAGCTCTCAGAAAATCGTCTTCCATCTGCCCTAACGTATGCTGACCATTCTGGACAACTAACAAATAAATGGTCAACCAGCAGCTATAATACTAGGAAAGGCCTGGAGGGAGCCATTTTCTTGTTAACATAAGTTTTGCTCTTGGGACTAGTGAAGTATAGTTACTTTCTGTTTCACTGGCTGAAAATGTTCTGCTCTTGAAGCTGTTCATTTATTGCCACATCTCATATACATAACCAAATACCATAGGTGGGAAGGGTACAGCCACGAGTGGCATTTTGGTTGCACATTCACTTCCAGAGGTGCAAATCAGAAAAACTCTAATTCCAGCGGATTCACTGCCACTGATAATCTTATCCTGGGAATGAATGAAGCTGTTATGGTCTTCAGAAATCTGAATTATTTTCACTATGTTACAGTCTCTTGAAAGTGAACACTAAAGAATCTCCAACCTCTATATTTTTCATACACAGCTTTAGATTATGTGATCTAGTGGGCTGGAGTGGGGTCAGCCTGCTCATCAGTTTGGCTGCAGATCCTGGAGGGTTTTTTTATCATCTTCTGGGCATGGAACAGGGGTCACTGGGGATGTGGGTATTTGTAAAGTTCCTACATTGTGCAGGGGGTTGGACTAGATGACCCTGGAGGTCCCTTCTAACTCTATGATTCTATGATTCTATGAACTCTAGGGAAGAAAACTGAGTACTCAACAGTGCAAATCTTCAAGCTTTTCAGAATTTTAACCCCAACCTACATGACCAGCTTTAAACTTCCTCCTCCTCCTCCTCCTCTCTCTCTCTCTCTCTCTCTCTCTCTCTCTCTCTCTCTCTCTCTCTCTCTCTCTCTCCCTTTGTTCTTTTGCTCTTCTCTTTCTAATGTTCTTCATTAACATCTTTAAATGAAAACAGAAACTATTGGTGGTGTCATTGGTGTGATCTATCTTTTGGTCCTATTTGGGAGCTCCAGCCCCATACCTGAAGACCAGGAGTGTAGAAGACGGGGGCTGGCAGCACGGAATGTGTGGGTCCCATCTGGGCATTTCACTGGAAAAATACATCAAGAGACAGACACATCAGAGCATTCCAAATGATTCTGTAATCATTCTAAATAATTCAAATCCCATCATAGGTCACAGGAAATATTCTACCTTTGTAACGACATGCAGATGAGATCCCAAATAATGCGACTTGACTGCAGCCCCCTGTATAATTAGATTTAATTTTAATACAGTTTAAAATTAAATGAGGCTGTCACATTTGCATAGAGAAACAAGTTTTCACTGGTAAATTTTACTTAATATTCATAGTTTTTGAGTCTGACAGGCCTTGTAACAGCTTCGTATGCAATTTGTATTCCAAGAACTTTGTGCTGGCTGATTTTCACATGCCAGTGCTGAGCACCAGAAATGGGCAAGGGTTTGTCCTTGAAACAAACCTCAATCAAAGAAAACTCTTTATTTTATTTTCCTCTCCCTGCTAATGTCCCTCTGCTCATTTGCCCTCCAGTTTACAATCACTAACCCTTTCATGCATGGGTGAACTTGGAAAATCATTTAGAATGGAAATTGGCTGAACTGGTTAACAGACGTCAGGTAATAATTATAGCTTGGAGGCTTGTTTGCAGATCAGATATTTGCGAGTAATGTTTCAAGCTGCTTTCTCAGACTTTGTAACCATTAAAACTTGAATATCTTGCACAGCAAAGAATGTGTATTTCTGTGAGGGGGACATGAAAGGTGGTCATTTAACATATTGGAGAAGAAGATGGCATCACAATATAAGAAGAGCCCTGCTGGATCAGACCAGTGGTCCATCTAGTCAAGCATCCTTTCTCACACAGTAGCCAATCAGTTCCTCTGGACAGCCAACAACAGGCCATTGAGGTTTCCCCTGATATTGCCTCCTGGCTCTGGGATTCAGAGGCTTAGTGCCTCTGAATGTGGAGGTTCCCCTCAGTCACCACGCCTAGTAGCCTTTGATAGACTTATCAAAGAGGGAAAGGATACAAAGAAGGAACAACAGGGATATTCCCTTGAGATGTACAAGTGTGGTATTTACAAGAGCTAAGAGTGTTAGAAAATGAGAATGAGTTAACAAAAAAGAGGCTTCTTTTATTCTGTCTTTCCTCATATTTCAGTTTCATTGTCGTCTTGTTCCTGTGTCTGTTTGAGGCAAAAAATGTTACATTTATACAACTTCTATAATAAATTGGCGTGCTCTGGGGTATTTGGAGGGCTAAAGGGCTCATGAGTTGGTTGAATGGGGTGTGAATCCTGGCCTTCAGAGGCCTTCTTATTGGGGAGGGGGCTGCTATTCCACTGATCCTGGGTAGAGGGATATATGGTGATGAGATACAGACTGGCCCTTATGGGAGAAGGAGGCCTGGCCACCTGCTGTCTACTCTTCCTCCAAGACTGCCTCCCAACCACCTTAGCACTGATTGCGCCAATGTTGTCCTTAACAATGTTGTCCACCCAAAGAGTGATTAACACTTGGAATTCACTGCCACAGGAGGTGGTGGCTGCTACAAGCATGGACGGCTTCAAGAGGGAATTAGATAAGCATATGGAGCAGAGGTCCATCGGTGGATATTAGCCACAAGGTATAGATAGGGACTCCGAGGCAAGTGATGCTCTGTACTTTTGGTGCTGGGGGGGGGGATCAATAGTGTGAGGGCTCCTGGCCCTACTGCTGGACCTCCTGATGGCACCTGGTATTTTTGGCCACTGTGTGACAGAGTGTTGGACTGAATGGGCCATTGGCCTGATCCAACATTGGCTTCTCTTATGTCCTTATGTTCTTAAGATCTTGCTGCTGAATGCCAGGTTAGTCAATGGAAAAACTACTGCCGTTCAGAATTTAATCCTGGATGACCATGCTGTCCTGGCACAGAGACCTGGATGGATGGGGATGGGTATAAATCTGACCCAATTCTCTCCTCCAGGTTCCTATGTACAACAGTAGTCTAGGCCAAGGGGACAGGAGGGGTTTGTGGTGGTCTCCCATGATGCTTCCTTGAGAGCAAGAGTGGTGCTGCCCACACTCAAGAAGGCAGTAATTAGTCCTGTTCTGGGGGGGGGGGAACAAACATTCCCTGAGACCTTCTATGCTGGAGAACTTCCAGACAGTCTCCAGTCTTCCAGTCTTGGTCAAGGTGCTAGGCTAGTTGGTTGCTTCTCTGCTCTAGGGGTTCTTGGAAGAGACTGATTTTCTGGACCCATTTCAATCTGGTTTCAGGCCAGGATTTGGAATACAGACTGCTTTGGTTGCCTTGGTTGATGACCTCTATTGAGAACTAGTCAGGGGGAATGTGATCCTGCTAGTTTTGCTGGATCTCTCAGCGGCCTTTGACACTATCGACCACAGTATCCTACTGAGGTGCCTCTCAGCACTGGGACTAAGGGGCACTGTATTACAGTGGTTTGAATCCTATTGGGGGGGCAGTCTCAGAAAATAGTGTTGGGTACTCTGCCCCATGTCTGTTGTCATGTGGGTGCTGCAGGGTTCCATCTTATCCCACATGCTATTTAATTTCTCTATGACACCACTGGGAGAGGTCATCAGGAGGCATGGATTGCAATATCACCAATATGTGGATAATACCCTGCTCAACCTTTGTTTTCCACCTAATTCCAAGGATGCTGTTCATGTTTTGAATGGGTGCTTGGAGTCCGTAGTGGGCTGGATGAGGGTGAACAAGCTGAAACTTAATTGTGACAAGAAAGGGGTTCTCTGGGTTAGTAGAAAGTCAGACTGGGGCCTTGGAATCTCCCCTGTCCTGAATGGGGTTATACTGCCCTTGAAAAGCCAGGTTCACAGCCTGGGAGCACTGCTTGACATAGTGGTCACCGTGGGAAACCAGATGGCTGCTGTGGCATGGAGTACATTCTCCCAGCTCCAGCTGGTGCTCCAATTACGTCTGTTCCTGAATCAGTCAGATCTATGCCTTAGTTACATCCAGACTGAACTATTGTGATACACTCTACACGGGGCTACCATCGAAGAGTGTTCGGAAGCTGCAGGTAGTGTTTTCAAACAGGTGATCTTACAGCTGCAGTCCCAAGAGAGATGAACAACGTTTGCAAACAACTGCAAATTCTGACGTCTAGAAGTATTACTACCTAAAATATTCTACAAAGTTGGGGCAATGACAAACCGAAAAGGCCTTTTCTGTAATGCACAAATGCAAAAAAAAAATCACAAGACATTGAATAACTAGCTTTAACAGGCTACTTTTGCAGTATTCTTACAAAATAAACAAACCAAGCACCATCATCTACATAGGGTTTCCAGCCTCCAGGTGGTGGCTGCAGACTTCCTGGGATGACACATGATCTCCAGGTGACAGAGATCAGTTCCTCTGGGGGGGGAACAGCTGCTTTGGAAGCTGTATTCAATGGCATTATGCCCTACTGAAGTCCCTCCCCTCCCCAAACCCGCCCTCCTCAGGCTCCACCCCCAGAATCTCCAGATATTTCGCAACCTGGAGCCGGCAACCCTATTAACTTCCTCTGCTCTCTGCATGCAAGTATGGGGTAACTGTCCTGTAGCATGAATTTGCATGAAGAAACTGATAAATGATATTTACTGTAGGAGTAAATACAACATTGAAATGGAATACAACAGTACTCAAGCGGGGAAAATAAAATGGGTGAGCCTCCACCATCATTCTTTCCCTCCTTCCCCCTAAACTTCTTGAACTTAATCTCTCTTGGAGAGGGCATACAGATATTTCACACTTCCTGGCATCAAGTCATAGATGCCAGGAGGGCTTTTTTTGTAGAAAAAGCCCAGCAGGAACTCATTAGCATAATAGACCACACCCAACAGCAGAAACTCATTATCATATTAGGCCACACCCATGACAATACAGCTCATTAGCCTATTAGGCCACACACCCCATGTTACCAGAAGTGTGGTCATCCAGCCACACCCACCTTTTGCTTCTTATTCTGTTTACGTTGTTTGTTGTCAAAACCCAGGGCTTTTTTGTAGCAGGAACTCCTTTGCATGTTAGGCCACACACCCCAAATGTAGCCAATCCTAATGAGTTCCTGCTGTTGGGTGTGGGCTATTATGCTAATGAGTTCCTGCTGGGTGTGGCTAACTTGGAAGCCAGCCAGAACTCCGTTCCTGTGCGTTCCTGCCCAAAAATAGCCCTGGATGCCAGCAGTTACAGCCCAGATCCATAGGAATGGTACTTAGCTGTCCTTTGGTTGTTTGTGGGAGCAAAGTGAGGGGCTGACAGAGCAGATCTCGTTTTTTATGGATATATATATATATATATATATTTACAACAGTCTGTGAGCCTAGATCACTTGTTGGCAACTTTTCCCTCATCACTTTGATACTTTGAGATGGACACATACCTTTGAATCTGCCAAGTTAAGACCATGGGGTTGAACAGGCAGGCAAGTGCACCTTCGAGAGCTGTCGGCATTGTGGACATTGCTAACTTGTCATTACTCCTTCTGGTCACATTGCCACCTGTTCCTGCTATGGACATCTGTGACATACTTGAGTGGTACATTTGCTTTGTGCTAAATACACCCATGATCAAAAGTCACCTTGTATCTTTCGCTTTATATGCTGAGGTGTTTGGTGGCTTTGATTTTTTGTCAGAACGCTTCTGAAAATCACTAATGTGCCCTGAATTATAAGCTGTTCAGAAAATGTCCTGAAACTTTAAGAAGTGCACAGGGAAACAAAAAGCAATGCGGCGTTTGATGTTTTCAGACACATGAGTTCTGATCCAGAAGTCGTCATGCACAGGTTCTGCATCAAGTGTGCACCTACTAAAGAGTTGGTTAGCATGATCATCTTTGGCAGCACCAGTCACTTGTTGGGTGGAAGCATGGTTGCTAACCTCCAGGTGGGGCCTGGAGATATCCTGGAATTTCCATTGATCTCTGAGGACACAGATCTGTTTGCCTGGAGAAAATGGCTGCTCTGGAGGGTGGACTCCATGGCGTTATTCCCTGCTGAGGTCCTTCCCTTTCTCAAGTCCCACCTTCCCCAGGTTCCACCCACAGAATCTCTAGGTATTTCCCAACCAAGAATTGTAAGGCTGAGTCTGGCTTCAGTTGGAGCACTGGCAAAGTTGATGGAACTGGACATCGGAATGGCTGGAGCCAATACAGCAGTCCCATAGATCACCAGGCTTGTGTCACCCAACGTGCTCTGTGCTATGATCTACATTACCACAATCCAGTAAGGGTGATCTGTTACCTATTGGCAGGCTTGACCTCCCGCATTATGCACCTGTGTATTCCGTCCTCCGTTGTGTTCCTTGCTCCATAACTGTCAACTACTTATTAAAAGATTAAGTATTTCTATCCCATTTTCTCCCCCTGAGGGAACAGCTTACAAAGAAATGCAAAAGTAAAATTTAGACAAAGAGCAATGGATTCAGTATAATTCCAGCTACCAGGTCCACTGGCCGACCTCAGTGGGCCAAGAACCCTTTGGCTGTTGCTCTCCAGCACGTGCCAAGAGGCTTGTATCTTATCTGTTTTATTTTACTTCACTTGTACCCTATTTTTCTCCCCGGTTGGGGACTCAAAGTGGTTTACAACATTCTCTGTTCTATCCTCACAACAACCCTGTGAGGTAGGTTAGACTAAAAATGTATGACTGGGCCAAGGTCACCTAGTGAGCTTCCATGGCAGGGTGTGGATTTCAACTTGGGTCTCCCATCTCCGGCCATGCCCAGGCTTAAATGTCTGCAACAGGGAGGGAAGCATCAGGTCGTTCTGGATCTCATTCTGTGGGCAGAGCCCCCCCCCCAAGATTCCGCTCCCCTGTTCTTCGTTGTTTGAAGAGAATTCCACAGTGCCGAGTTGTGTCCTCCGTGATCCAGCAATAAATACTGAGAACTAGGCCTCGAGATCGATCAATACTTGATCTTTGCTGGGGACCTCTGGGGCCTTTCCTTACTCCTTGTGCATTCCGTACACAATTGTTTCTCATTTACTGCACACTGCCCGCTTGTCCTCCTTCAAGGTTAGGCTTCTTTTGAAGCATAGCTGGTATGCAGTTGCCAGGTGCTCAAAGCACGAATTCACTAGAACAGATCTTTTAAATATGTACAAGTGACTAATATATGCTATATGCCCTTACTGCTTGACACTGGTTAAACGGGGGGAGAAAAGCATAACAAATTACCAAAGTACACATGAGCCCCGTGTAGGGGGGAGGGCAGGCTACAAGCCCAATGAATAAATAAATGATGCTACCTTATACTGAATCACTTTTGGCCCATCAAGGTCAGTCTTGTCTACCCAGACTGGCAGCAGCTCTTCAGAGTCTTGGATAGTGGTGTTTCATATCACCTACTGCCTGGTCCTTTCCAGCTGGGGACCGGACCTTCTACGTACCAAGCAGATGCTCTATCACTGAGCCATGGCCCCTTCCCCTTAGGCTGAAGTACATAGGAGGTTTTAACATTTAAAGCCTTGTGCAAATAAAACTTATGACCTTGTCTTATACTAAGCCAGACATACGTTTACTCTGATTGGCGGCTGTTGTGTCCGCAGAGAGTCACTAGGAAGCCAGCGCCTGAGTCCAAGCTTGGTCCTGAATAACAAAGGGACGAAGGATCCTAGGAACACCAATAGGATCCTTAGTCCAAGCTTGGTCCTGAATAACAAAGGGACCAAGGATCCTAGGAACACCAATAGGATCCTTAGTCCAAGCTTGGTCCTGAATAACAAAGGGACCAAGGATCCTAGGAACACCAATAGGATCCCTGGAGGGAAATTCAAACCCACCAGTAGGAAGAGAACATAAGAACATAAGAGAACATAAGAGATGTCAATGTTGGATCAGGCCAAAGGCCCATCCAGTCCAACACTCTGTATCACACAGTGGCCAGAAATACCAGGTGCCATCAGGAGGTCCACCAGTGGGGCCAGGACATTAGAAGCCCTCCCACTGTTGACCCCCCCAAGCACCAAGATGACAGAGCATCACTTGCCCCAGAGTGGACTAGGAATGGGTTGGGGACCCAATAAATACAGGACCTCGCGGGCTAGTTTTGTTGTTGTGTGTACATGTGCTAATAAACTGAGCTGATCACTATGCTGAATCACTGAGTCTTCCTGCAACGAACCCAGTACACAACAGCAGCCACTCTCCAAAGGCTTAAATAGAACCAAATCTCTCCCAGTCCTGCTACCTGACATCCTTCAACAGAAGATGCCAGTGACTGAACTTGGGACCTTCTACATACAAAGTCTGTGTTCTGTCACTAAGCCATGGCCCCAACTTAATTTCAAAAGTGAATCTTGCATAATGGGTCAGATGTTGTTTCTCCTCCGCCCCCTCTTGGCCCTCACGAGTTTCTGTAAAATCCTCCCTAGGCCACAAACTAATAAATCTAATATACGTGACTGTGAAAGAGCTGCTTCTTGAACAATTTCTGCATTTTAAAACTGAGTTAAGCAATTGGTTGATGAGTAGGGAGGGGGGAAAGAAATGCAGCCCTGTATGGTCTTGTTTGCAATGGTGTGTAATTCCAAAAGGAACTCTATCTACTGACTTAGCTCATGTTTACACTGGTTAAATAAAGATGACCCTCTTGCCTACAGTCTTTCACCTAGTTTTTAAAAAGCCAGTTCCTCCACATTGCTGCAAGGTGCTCACGAGCCCTAAGTGGAGCATTTGGTATCTGATATTCATATCAGTCTGCTTTCAAGAAGACCCACTAAGCTTCTAACGTCTGGTTTGTAAAGTACGACACTCACGGTGCCGTTTTATGTAAGTGTCTCCCCCACCCCTTTTCAGCTGAGTCCAAAAGGTGCTATGCTCCTCAGTTGGTTTTCCTCCGTTCCTGTCCAAACAAAGGTAGAGGAGGAGAATGCAGAAGGGAGGAAAAGCAGAAAAGGTAACTTGCCAAACAGATCAATGCTGATTGCATGGTGTCTCTCCATTGACCCTGGCCGTGCTTACTGCACTCCCTCCCACCCTGTTCATCCACTACTGTTCTGGCCGACCCTGTTTCTCAGGCTGTTGCTGAGTCAACCGACAGTGCCATCCTAGGCAGAGTTAGGATGTTCAACCAGAGTTCAAGTCTGTGGACTTAGAATTAGGGTTGCCAAGTCTGAGTTGGGAAATTCCTGGAAATTGTGGGGATGGAGCCTGGGAAGGGTGGGGTTTGGGGACAGGAGGGATCTCAGCAGGGTGTGATGCCACGGAGCCCACCCTCCAAAGCAGCCATTTTCTCCAGGGGAACTCATCTCTGTCGACTGGAAGTCAGTTGTAATTCTGGGAGGTCTCCAGCACACACCTGGCAACCCTGCTTAGAAGGGTGTTACCTGAGTTTAGGGTAGAACTGAAAGTCATCCTGGAAGAAGAGTCCTAATGTTCACAGCAGATATGGAAAGGATAGTGGTTAATGGGATCAGTGGAGGAATGAGGACAGAGGTCGAGCAGTTATATTCTGTCTCCAGGCTGTCTGTTCGCACACTGTGGAGTGTATCGGTCGGGTCCACAGTCCCTACCTGTTGTCCTATGTAGCAGTCACATGTGACTTGCAAGTTGTCCTCAATTCCTGTCTGTGCAGTTCTCGATCCAGATTGTGACTGTGGTGCAGATAGGGAAACAGTCTTCCCACACTGACACCATTTTCCTGACCTGTGTGGGTTGCTGTTTGGCCTGTTGGCAAAATGCATGAGTGTACATGTGAGTTTCCCCAGTAGGCCACTGCACATCTCAGGACCACTGCAGATCAGGAAAATGGTGCAGGGATAAGGCTGAAACGCCTCCTCCATTCACATAATGGCCGTGATCTGCCAGAAACCTAAAAAATGGCCATTGAAGAGAACCTGGAAGTCACATGTGACTGACTGCTGGACACTCTGTAATATGCAAGAGGAGTTTTTTAAAGATTAAGTCACTGGTGCATTTGGCAGTGGACAGAAGGTAGGTATGATGAAAGTGGAAGTATAGGACATAATACAGGAAAGTTAAGCCAGATCTATTTAGACTGTTATGCACTCCCAGCTTGTCAAAATAGAAAGGAGTTCCAGGGAAATGCTATTGGGTATAGGCTCTTTTGAGTAACTGAGCAGCTCCACAAGCAGCAATACAATATTTAGTTTCCTTTGGATAAGAGGATACTAGAGACTTATGGTGCCCGTTATTATTAATGTGCAGGAAGAATACCACAGAAGCAAGCAAGCAGTGTGTCAGTGGCTTGAGCATCACAGTCCCTGAACAAGACTCCCAAGGCACTTCACCTTCTGCTCTATGGCATTAACTCTTCTTGGCCCCCTCCTTTTTGGCCCTGGTGTGTCTCTTTTGATCTGCTCCTCTCTCTTAACTAGGGTTGCCAAACCCCCCCCCCGGTTTGCCAGGGGTCCCCTGTTTGGGGGGGGGTTTCTACCCACCACCGGCCAGATGGCTGGTGGGGGAAGCCCCGCCCCCAACACCCACAGCCACCCGTCTCCCTTCTCTCTCTCGAGAGAGGGGTGGCTGCCTTTAAGTGCATGGAACCCACGTTTCCTCCCAAGCCCGATCTCCGCTTGAGATCAGGCTTGCAGGGAAATGCCAGCTTCGTGCACTTAAAAGGGAAATGCCGGCTCTTTGCTCTTAAAGGGGAAACGCCGGCTCGTGCACTTAAAAGGGAAACGCCGGCTCCTTTAAGTGCAGGGAACTGGCGTTTCTGCAGATCCGGCATGCGTGCGGGGGGGTGGACGTCCCCAACGTGACGTCATCACGTTGGGGATGCCCCACCCCCTCCAGGAACACCCCCAAAGTCCCCCGCTCTGGGCAGAAAATGGACTTGGCAACCCTACTCTTAACTCTGAAGGCTGTCCCCTGCTGAAGGCTGGATTCCAGGTTCATTGGGGGAAACATCCCTCAGTCATTCAGGAGTGGGTAGTTTCTTTTGTAGAAGCCCCCAGCCAGTCAGTGGCCCAATCTGCATCTAGTATTTGCTCCATTGTTGCACCAAGCCCACACTGGAACAGAAAAAGATGCGGCTCAAAACCACATTCAAATACCCCGGGTTAATGCCGTACTGACTGCAGAGTCACCCCTGAATGGCCATAAAACGGCCATAAATCTATGCAGACAGCCACCATAAAACCAGAGATCAAACGAAGTGAAAGCAGCATGCAGTCTGGATGCTGCTATAAAATTCGACAATCGATCAAAGCAGGGGTCATTTCGTAGAAAAAGAGCGAGGGGAACTCATTAGCATACCTCATTAGCATATGCCACACCCCCTGACATCAGGGGCCTGGCGGTGGACCTGCAAGGCCAGCGGGAGTGCGAGGAAGCCCCGCCAAGGCCCTCCCTGGCCCCAGGCAGGCAAGGGTGGGGAGAGGCGGGGAAGAAGCAACTTACCCTCCCTCTTCTCCTGCCTCCTCCTGGCTGAATGAGGGCTGGGAGCGGGGTGGCCAGAAGTGGGGGGCGGGGCTTCGTCATGTGCCCCGCCCCCCTGCACCTCACCCGGGGGAACTGCGTTCCCCCCCGAAATGACCTCTGGATCAAAGTGAAAGCAGCATGCAATGTAGATGGGGATTTCTGTTCCAGTGTGGGTTTGGTAAGAGCAGCGGAGCAAATGCTAGATGCAGATTCGGCCAGTGCCAGCAACCAAGGTAGTCCCGCCCAAGCTGTGACAAACCATATGGGAGCGCTGAAGCAGGCTCTGATCAGAGTCCAGCTCTTTGTGTAAAGAGGCTGAGATCATATGAAAAGTGTTGTTTAATATTACAAAAGACGGCCTGCAATTTCCTTGAAATGTATTTCTCATCCGCTCTAATCCTTAATTAGAAGCAGCATTATGGCTTTATTACTTTTTTAATAACGCTGCCATCTTTCACCGCGAAGCTAAGATGGCGCAATCTCTTTGTCGCAGCGTAAACAAGCTGTGTTATTATTCACATTGTTTGTATTTTTAAAAAGCGGCCACATGATCTCATGCTTTCTGTTCTCTCCGTGTCTTTTGATTTGCTGGTGTAATACAATGACCTCCTTTCAGTGGCATTTTATGCTGTACTTTGTGGGGGGGAAAGAAAAGAAAAGCCATGTTCTTAAAGCATGTAAACAGATACTTACCAACAAAGGTAAATTTCAAAACATCTCAATGTCTGCCCATTTTAAAGGTATTAATTTTCTACCACAATTAACTTTTTACCATTATATATCCATTCAGGATGGCAGAAATAGAGTTCAGATTTTTGGACCCAACACTGTAGAAGCTGTTCTTCCTCCCTCTTGTTCATTGGAAATGATTTAGGTGTTGAGGATTTTTTTCTGTCCTTGCCAATGAATTTTTTTTTTAACAATGGCATATGGAATTCTGATGGCTGGCAGCAATAGTTCCACTTCCAGCCAACAACGGGGACCCCCACTGGCCTGGTACCTTTGTAGAGCATGGCTTTATTATCCCATCTGCTTGAATTTTCGCAGTGGCCAAAGAAATCCTTTTCATGATGCCCAGGGATCATGGAAGAACGAGAATCTCTTTGACGAAAGAATTATTTTACTTAGTTATATGCTTTACAGTACTTCAGCATGGAATTTTTAAGCAAACGATTATTTATTTATTTATTTACAAAATTTGTATCCTGCCTTTTCGTCCTTACAAGGGCCACCAAGGTGGCAAACAATTTAAAAAATACATGATAAAAATAATATTTTACAACCATTAAAATCAATCCCCCCAACACATGTCATTACTTCCAGATTCATTCTGTAAGGTTCATCCAAGAATTTTTTGATGGATATCACCTTCATGTAGGAAGAAGAAGTGTAACCATCATGTATGACTAAACTTGTAAAGATCTGTTTCAACATGTGTGCATGAGTTGGGAAGCTGTAGTTGCCTACGGTTTCCAACCACATGGTGAAATAAGCCCATCCATCCACCTCAACTGCCAGTGTACATACATGATCCACATTTTATCTGTTAAGTCGCTCGCTTAACAAAGTAGTCGCAGAGTGATTCAGCAAAGATCCAGCTTTATTCCGCAACTCGAACACAACTCCAACACGGATCAACATCTGATAGCCAGAACAGCTTTTACATTGCAGCTGTTCTGCTTTTAAATTCTCCCAGCTAATGTAGCCACGCCTACTGTACATTTATCAACCAATAAGGTTGCATACATAAGGACCAATCACGGACATTCCCGCTCAGGGAGCTTGCTGATAGTGATTGGTTATATGCTTCCTGGGCTAGCAATGTGATTGGATGTATTTGGATCCTAGCCCAGGACGAAACTTAACATAGCATTTCAATAGATGTTTTCATAACACATTATGCATTCAATGACAGCTTATTGAATACATTACATTATCTCCTATGTAGAAGTGATAACCTTTTTGAAAAATCCACATGCAGGAAGCAACTCTAATAAAAGAAGTCCTGGATTGGACATATATCTGGGAATGTCTTTCTTATCAAAGTCATAGAATCGTAGAGTTGGAAGGGACCCCCAGGATCATCTAGTCATAACAAATGAGTTTGACACCTCTGCCACAGGGTTTTCAAGGCAAGAGATATTTTGGAGGGGGTTTGCCATTGCTTGTCTCTGCATTAGCCCTGCTCAGCTTCTGAGATCTGAAAAGATCAGGCTAGGCTGCTGCTATCTAGGCCAGGGCCCCTCCTGTCTACAACAAAAGTATTTTCAGTAATAATCATGAAATAAAATGAATGATAATAATAATGGGCAGAAAATAGATTCAGGTTGGTAACCATGCTGGTCTGAAGCAGCAGAACAAAGTTTGTTTCAGTGGGTAGAAAAGAAACACAGACAGTGAAAACGTTATTTAATTTCATATATGTAACCATGCCAGGAAAAGAAAATGCAAATTTCAACACACTATTCCATCACGAGAGACAGTGTGGTGTAGTGGTTAAAGTGTCGAACTAGGATCTGGGAAATCCAGGTTTGAATTCCCCACTTCTGCCATGGAAACTTCCTGGGTGACCTGAGGTCAGTCACATTACTCTCAGCCTAGCCCTGGCTTGGATAGCCCCAGGATAGCCTGATCTCATCAGATCTCAGAAGCTGGAGCAGGGCAGATGTGGAGGCAGGCAATGGCAAACCACCTCTGAACGTCTTCTTGCCTTGAAAACCCTGCAGGGTCACCTTAAGTCAGCTGTGACTTGATGACAAAAAACGAATAAATTCCATCACACCACTCGTGTTCTGAGCAGACACTTGGGAAGGCTTCTGTTCTCAGTTTTGAAGCCCAAGAGCTGACCTTCCCAAACATTTACAAGGCATTTTTGAGAGCTAGGAGTCTGTTTTTGTACTAAGTTTTACTAACTAACACTAGCCAAAGCATCACAAAATAGTGATTGCAAACTTCACCAAACTGGATGTTAAGAAACACACTACCCCCCCCCCCCAAAGAAGGTGCTCCCATCCTCCATTGTTTCCAAGGGACTAAAGTCACACCAGAGAATCTCTGCAGCAATGTTCCCTCTAATCCCCCCCTTAATGGAGCAGTTCACATCCTGAGCAGAATATAACTGCTGTAATCTTAAAATAGACAATGGACAATGCAAGACCCTGTATGGCTCCAGATTGCTGCTGAGCGGGGCTTCCTGTGTTAATGAGTGGATGCTCATGCACACAGCTTAGAGGAAACTGTGCTCTGCAGTAGAAACAGAGGGAGGCATTTTTGCAAGCCCAGCAGAATCCAGTGCCATTGTGGCGATGCCAGCTGATGTCAAGCATAGAATCACGGTCCAAGCGGGGGGGGGGGTTGGAAGCCCAGTAGAACCAGTGCAGTGTAGAGTGCCCAGCAAACCAAGTGCCTTCTGTTCATAATATTAACAAAGGTTTGATACTAAAATAAGGGGGACACGTGAAGGGAGATAGAAATGAATGAGAAACATATGGAAAGGAGGGAGAGAAATTAAGAGAGGGAAAGATGGTTTTATCTTGCTGCAGCACCCTAACTACTGCTTTGCAAGATCTGGCTGAGCTGGGTTAAAGGAAAGAAAGAGAGAAAGGCTAGACTACTGGAGAAAATAACCTGCAGGCTGGCAATTACTGTAGCAGCTATCAGCGTGCTGGCTTGGTTGTATGATAGTTAAGCAAGTTTGCTTCAGTCTTGGAGAAAGGAAAGTCTAGTTGATCCTACAGTGCTTTTTGCTATGCTCAGACTTGTCTGTGCCCTTAGTGGCTGCAGCCAGAACTTAATTTTAAAAATAAAAGGAAAGACATTTGGCTGGACAAAGCATGATGCTGGCTTCAAAGATTTTGGGGGCATTACTGGAGGGGGGGGGATGTCCCCAATGTGATGACATCACGCAGAAGTGACATCATCATGTTGGGGACCGGCACCCCCCACTTCTTTTCAAAGTCCCTTTAAATGCTTTTGGCAAGAGGCGGGGGCCCCCATGTGTGCCTGCACTCTGTGCTTCTTTCCAACAGCATTTAAAGGGTCCCCTTAAATGCTGTTGGGAAGAAGCGGGGGGGGGGGGGGGGGGAGAGACTGCACTCACCTGCACTCCAAGCTCCAAATTCATGGCTTGGATTGTATGTGCATGATGCCACCCTTCTTTCTCCTTTGCTCCTGCAAGAGGGCCCTTTCAATCTTGCAGTAGGGGTGGCCGGGTGGTCACTCTTGGGGGTGGGGTTTCCCCCCACCAGCCATCTGGCTGGTGGTGAGAAGGAGCTCCCGAAATCTGGGGAACCCTCACTCGGACTGGGGAACTGGCAACCCTACTTCAAGGCCTCCCTTCAAGGGCCTTCCTCAAGCAGCACCCGGGGCCCGACCACATCCCCCACCCCACCTCTGGTTTGCCACTAGCTTTGAATGATCAAGTAGTTTTCTATGGCAAACAACTTAAGGGCACACTGAGGAATCAAACTCCCACTGGTTAGAATACAGGACTTGATTTGAGACAGGACTGACAGGAGTGGGCCCCAGAACCTATACAAGGGTTCTGGCCTGGAACATGAGCCTTGTTTATCATGTTGCATTAATTGTTTAAAAACAAGAGCTTAAAAGTTAATAGAATTTTTTTTTTTGAAAAAAAAAGCCTAGGAATGCTTTGAGTACACATAGAATGCTTTGATTCACCATTCGGGTACACAAGAGCCAGAAGAGCAGCACTTGTCAGTCACATGTCTGCTGGCTCCCAGTCCACGGCCAGCTGGTCTCTGTCGTCATCACCCCTAGGTTCAGCTCTGGGCAATCTTTGTAAATATTTGGGGGAAACAACACATGCAGTAGCTCACTAGTCAAAGCTGAATCTTTCACCTGACAGAGTCACACACACATCAAGTGAACGGGCCGGGAGCCAACACTAGAACCGCAATGGTTCTGCGAGTGGATCCTGACAGCAGCCAGCCAAGACACATCTGAGATTAAAGGGGGTTAGAGCCAAGGATGTCACACCCAAGCAGGGCTGCACACCAGTACCTTTTCTTTTAGAAATTAAGCATGCTTGAAGGAGCTATTGTAGAGCGTAAAGCACAGCCTTGCCCACAGCTGTAAATCTAAAAGGAAGAGTGACATGCAGGCAGTAATTGCTAGGATTAAAGCAGAGCAACTCTTTTGGCATAGTGTGAAAACAGTGAGGAACAGAATGCCATATTTTAGTTCCACTTCATCCCTTTGTCCTAGATGCTAGCTAAATTGTTTAGAAAGGAATATCCTTGAGTGTCTACAGGTGATTGGGAGAAGGGAGAGCTACTCTTTGTTACCCAGAGAACACTTTCCCCCTCTTCAGTGCTTTGTAATTCTGCTAGCGTATTTATTTAGGGTTTCTCCAGAGGTGCTCAGCAGCGACTGGCATTTGTGTTTCAATATGATGGACAGCTTCTTAGTTTTGTCATCCCCCTTTCTAGTTGTGCTCTTTCCCACTCTCCTGATACATTTTTTTTTTTTGCAGCCTAGAAGATTAGAGACGGACATTTAAATCACATGGTAATTCAGAGCAAAAGGATCCAGGTTTTCAACAATGCTTTTGCTTTGAATTTCACATACTTGCTTAGCATTAGAAAGGACATCTGAAGGAAACAAAACAAAGCGATTTTGCACCTGTGATCTGAAATACCCCGGCAAAGACAACCACCCTAGATTATGTTGCTATGGGGGATATTTTCACCTCTGTTATCCCTGAGCCTGAAGCAGAGTAAAGGTTGTAGAAAGTGAGCAGATCTATATGAATTATGTCTTCTATTAGTGTTTTTGTTTTTAAAAGAAATATGGACTACTGGCTCTGGATAAGAATACAGCCTTTTCTGAAAAGGAGACAGCCCTTTAGGGTTTTTTAAAAAAATGAAAACTAGATAATATACAGTCTGTATCCCACTCATTGCAAATCCCCACCCCCTCTCTGCCATGTCTTGCTTGTCTAATGTGGATTGTAAAGCTTGGACCCTGTCTTTTGTATGTGCACCAAACACACAGTTGGTACTATTATTCATGTTCAATCATAGTAGCCATCTGCTGAACACTTGCACGCTAAAGAGGCCCTTGGGCTTTCAGCCGTCAGAATTTAAGATTTCTGTGTTCCACAGGCCGTGTTTGCTAAGATAAAGTGCAGGGTGAAAATGGCAGTCGGAATGCTGGAGCAGCCCTGCTAATATCGCTCCACACAGGTGGCAGAACTGTTCTTTCTCTCTCTCTCTATCTGCCTGTGGAGAGTACTAAATCTCACATCCCAGTACTAAAACGACAATATGGCGAAGAAGCTGTGGCTCGGTGGTAGAACCCATACTATGCATGCAGGAGGTCTTGAGTTTAATTCCTGGCACCTCCAATTAAAGCATCTCGGGAAAGAGGTATTGAAAATGACCGTTCTCTTCTCAAAGACCCCAAAAGAGAGCCAGCATGGTATGAAGGTTAGAGTGTGGTCAGATCCTAAATCAGAGAGGCCCTGTTCAGATCCTCCCTCTGCCATGGAAGCTTGCTGGGTGACCTTGGGCCAGCCTAATCCACCTCACAGGGTTGTTGTGAGGATAAAATGGAAGAGAGGAGAATGATGTAGGCCACTTTGAATCCCCATTGGGGGAAAAGACAGGGTATAAAGTGAAATAAATGAATAAATAACTGTTGTCAGTTGAGACTGCTCTCTGAGTAAGGCGGCGTCTGTGTTTGTTAACAAGAAAACAAAAATTCCCTCCTCCCATGCATGCCATCCACTGCAGGTGTGGCTGAAGTATGACTTGTGATGGTTAGCCATAGATACCAGTGATATAGATATGATGCCATGTGAACAGGTCAGTTCCCCTCGGTGGTACCATCTGTTCTGGGTCTACCCATAGGGTTTCCAACTCTGGCTTGGGAAATGACTGGGGATTTGGGGGTGGAGCCTGGAGAGGGTGGGGTTTGGAAAGGGGAGGGGCCTCAGCCGAGTATAATGGAATCGAGTCCACCTCCAAAGCAGCCATTTCCTCCAGGGGAGCTGATCTCTGTAGTCTGGAGACCAGTTATAATTCTGGGAGATCTCCAGGCCCCACCTGGAGGCTGGCGACTGGAACGTAGAGATCTCTGTAGTGTAGTCCTGGCCTTTTCTGTAGCGCAGTGGACTGCTTGAAGAGGTACCGAGAAGCCACTGTTCAAGAGTTTGTACTGATGCCACAGACAGTGGCAAGCAACACCATTTATTTTCTCAACTTTCAACTTTATTTCGGCTTGCATGACCAAAAGTCTTAAGCACACTTGTACACACTTATAAAGTACCATTCATACATTAAAAAAAACACACATTTATTTTCTATCTTCCATGCCTGTGCTGTTTTGTGAACTCTTTTAGTAGCTTACTTTTAAGAGGATTCCTTGGCTCCTGAGTTCCTCTCTATTATATTTGGGGGTGGGGGAATGAGGAAAGAACGGCTTAGCCTCACGAGCAGGAACAAAGGACACCAACACGGTCTTCCTCCTGCACAGATGCCTTGCATGTTGTTTGCGTTTAGCTTCCCCTCTCCCTTCTTAAGTGTGTACCTCTTAAGCTGTGCTCACTTCCCCCTCCGCAAGGCTGCAGCATTCAAAAGAAGAGCCGAACTGGAATAAGGTACCCTTAGCGTACTCTCACTTCCTTGCATGTTGTAGGGAAGCTTAACAGCTCCTGTCCCCAGTACAGGACTGGATCGAGCAGGAGTTTGAGTTTATTTATTTATTTTTACTTCATTTCTAAACCACCTTTCTGCCTACTGGGGAACTGGAGCAGCTTACGTCATTCTCCTCTCCTCTATTTTATCCTCTCAACATCCCTGTTCAGTAGGCGAGGCTGGGAGAGTGCAACTGGCCCAAGGTTACCCCGAAAACTTCCATGGGAGCACAAGGAATCGAACCTGGGTCTCCCAGAGCTCAGCCCTGGATGCATTACAGGGGAGAAGTATCATATGGAACTAGAGATGCCAGCCTCCCCCAGAATGACAGCTCATCTCCAGACTACAGAGATCAGTTCCTCGGAGAAAACGGATGCTTTGGAGGGTGGACTCCATGGCATCGTACCCCACTGAAGTCCCTGTCCTCCCCAGGCTCCACCCCCAAATCTCCAGGAGTTTCCCTACCTGGATCTGGCAACCCTATCTGGAAGGGAGCACCAGAAGTAACTGATGTTTCTCCAGAAACACCCTTGTGCCTGTTTTAAGGAAAGGAAAATGTATAGCCATCTCTTCTGGCTGCTCTGTGGCCTTCAGGGCTGGAACTAGGCATTTAGATTGGACACACTCCCCCCCCCCCCAAGCTACAAGGTTAGTTCCACCTCCAAAGTGTTCACTGCAATGCACAAGACTGAGATGTCAGCATACTGGGTAAGTCAAGTCAAACTGGGCGTTGTATGATGGAGTGAGGCTTGTGGCTGCTGGTTTGAGTGGCAGCTGCATGCCTATTGTTAACTCTGGCACTGACCTAATTGGAGGCAGGTGCAGCTTGGTTGGTTGTAGGCTTCCCGGAGGAGGCAGTGATCACTCAGCCATGTCCCGTTGGACAAAAGTGCTTGTTAGGTTAGCCATTGAATTCACGGGCTTGCCCACTGCGGTGGGTGGAGGAGCAGGCTGGTTTAAGAGTGCAGAACAGCCATTCCCTGACACTTCGGCCCTGCTGCTGTGCGGTCTATTGGAATGGTCTAGCAGGAAGCCCGAGGCTTGGGACGCTGCTAATACAACTGGCCCGGCGGGCAACTGACCCGGGCTTTTATTTCTAGACCGCATCTCCCTTCCTCTCTTCCCTTTTTTAACACACATGTCTTCAGGACGGCACTCGGAATTCTTCGGCCCTCCTATATGAATTATGCATGGCCTAAAACTTATGCTAATTCCACTATCTGAATAATTTATTCTGGGTAACATATTTGGTTCTTCTTTGCATGGAATTGGGATGCAGAGTGTGTCCAACCCTGATTAAAGTTTTTCAGTAAATTCAATGGTGGATAAAGCTTTGCCGCCGGCAAGAAACCACCTCTTTTCCGGTCTCCCATAATGAGCACGATTAGGAGTAGAACTCAGGGGTTGGGTTTTTTTAAGTGATGGGAAAGAAGGCCCTGCGCCTGCAGATGGACGGGACAGAAATGAAAGAAGGTGGCAGCACGATAATGGGCTATGGTTGAGTTTGGGACACGCTGGCCCTTTTTCTTCGGCTTGCTTTGAAGACAGTAAATCTAATGTCTAATGAAGACAGTAAATCTATCAACTTCTGGGTTTTTTTGGTCTGACAGTGTCAATGTGAAAGTTTCTGTGCTGTTGACTGTGTGGGCAGAGGCAGGCAGAGGACAGGGAACTCCTCGCTGAACAGCTCCTGGGTGTTTACCATAGATCCTTTCCTGCTGCATATGGGGAAGGGCGTGGGGAACGGAAAAAGGAGGGGTGACAGAATTGCAGGCAGGTATTTCCCCTGCCTTTTAAGGAATGGGTTGATCCATGCTTTGAATACAGAAGAGGGAAACACAGTTCTTTTCAGTACCTTTTTGCCGTTCTTCTGTCCCTTGACGACAGTGAAGGATTTTTTTAAAAATCACTTGTTGAGGGATTTATATGATGCTTTGGATAACCAGCTCTGGCTTGGGAGATTCCTGGAGATGTGGAGGCGGTGCTTGGGGGCAGCAGGATTTGGGGAGGTGAGGGAACTCCGTGGGGACGTGACACCATAGAGTACGCCCTCTGAAGCCAAAATTTGCTCCAGGGAAACTGATTTCCATGGTCTGGAAATTGGTGGTTTATCTGGCAGGGGTCATGTTGTAGAAAAAGAGGTGCAGGAGCTCATTAGTATAACTCATTAGCGTGACTTATTTGCATATGCCACACCCCCTGACATCACCGGAAGTGTGTCAGAAGGCAACACCCACTGCTCAGGCTCCACTGGACTGTTTTGGATTGCTAGCTATTGGGGGGGGGACGTGCAGATCTGTCCTCACAGAGGAGGGGGAGCTTGTACCTGAATAAAACTTGGTCTTAAAGGTGCCACTGGACTGTTTTGGGCCGGGGGGCTGGGGGGGGAGCTCTGCAGCTTACCTGGCTGCTTCTTGCTCTGACTGAGGGCTGCTGAGAGCAGGGTGTGTGGCTTGTTGCATGTGCCCACCCCCTGGGTTCTTTACTGCCGGAGCTCCGCTCCTGAGCGCTCCTGCAGGAAATGACCCCTGTCTATGAGGAACTCCAGGTCCCACTAATGCTGCCCCTCAATCTCCAGGTTCCTGAGCACCACGTAATAAACATACAGAAGCATGATGTTACTTCCAGGTTTTCCTTGGCAACAAAGTCATGCCATTGCTTGACAATGCCCCCCACATCTCACCCCTATGGACAGCCATGACTGGAATAGAAAAATGAAAGCTGGAATGTGCAGAGATTCATATGGCCAGAAACTGCGGAGACAAAAAAGGCAGAACTTTATGGATAGATCTGAAATTTTTGGCTGCAGGCCTTTCATTTCAGATAAATGATAGGTCTAAAAAGCATTTCCTCACTTGCTCCACATTTCGTACTCCAGGGTATGAATGCAGCTCGCGCAACGATCTGATAAAGAATTTCTGTTATGGGCCTCTTTCTGCTTTCCATTTATAACTGCATGCCCAGAGTGATGTAGGAATGCTTCCACCACTGTTGTAGTTTTGGCAGATCAACCGTTCTTTTGTACAGGTTTAGCAGAAAAAAGTTTGTTGGATGTGTGGTCACCGTTCTTTCATGTAATGCAATAAGAAGGCGGTGACATGCAATAGGGGAAGCTGGAGTGGGTGGGAAAAAGATTATGTGAGAGCTGGAACTCAGTCTTGTAGTTTCTGGCTTTAAAACAAAAACAAAACAAAAAATCCTGGTGTTTTTCAGTTCTGCTTGTGGAATTAACTGTGCCTTCTGCCAATGGGATTACTTTGACTGGTTAAACAATCTGACACCTCTTTTTCAATAGATGTCAGTGGCATTTCTCAGCACAGCATTACCGAATATATAAAAGAGCTTTTTTTAACAGGCGCTTTTTTTGTGGAAAGGAGGGATTTAAATCTAAAACAGAAACCCCCCAACCCTGCTGGGAATTAGTGATATAGAAGCTGGTGGAGAGTATATTTTAGACTTCTAAAGAAAGAAGAAAAGATTGAACAGCATTCTAAGTGTCCTTAAAACCTGTCCTTTTACTGAAAATGAGATCTTTTAATGCTGCTTAATGCAGATGCCAAGACCAAGACATCTATTCATCTGGCATAATTGTGACGACTTTAGCAATTCTTTTTTTTAAAAAAAATAAATGTTTTCTTGGTGGAGGAAGCTCTCTGACAACATAATTGCCCCGTGGGCCCTAAGCAAATTCTCAGCGGTAACCACTGTGGCAGCAACCAAGACTCTTCGCAGAGCCAGAGGGGCACACCCGAATCCAGCTCAGCATAGTGAGAAGCCAAGAAAAGTGTGCATGGAAAGAAAGCCTGCCCTGTCCAAGCAGAGGATGGGAGCTGCCAGCTGTGAGTGGCTGGAAGAGATGCGTGAAAAGACAGAGGGGGCAAAAGAGGAAGCAGGAGGTACAAGAAAGGCCAGAGATTGCAATTAACAAAGAAAAACAATGGATTTGAAGAGGGTAAGTGGCCAGTGACTGGATGCCAAGCGAGGCTGAGCAGGAGGAACACAGTGGGAAAGGGAAAGTAATGTTTGAAAAGAAGAATGCCAAATTTCTGAAATCAGTAATCCTGCCTGGAAGCACTGTCTCCTGGGAGGAAGTTTTGTGCTCTCAGTGATGAGAGAAATGCACTCTGCACATGATCAGAAGTGCTTTCCTCCCTTTGTATATACTCCATAGGGTTGAGAAGCTTCCAGGGCTGCGATCTGGTGAGCCATACTTCACTTCAGCAATTACATGAAAGAATTAATCAATAGGAAATATGATCAGATTTCTCTTGCAGGCATGAGACAAAGGCTGCAGTCACACACACACACTAAATAATCCACTTTTAAAAAAATAATTTCTTTAAAATAATTTCTTAAAATAATTTTTTATTGGTTTTTAAAGACAAAACAAATACAGATAAACAAACAAATACCCAACCAACTGGATTTTGCCAGTTCACATGGTAGAAATCCAGTTTGGAAAGTGCACTGAAAGCATGAGTGACTGCAGCCAAAGTGTTTCAGCATCTTCAGCAACGTATATACCACAAGAATGGCCATATCAGTATATTTATTTCTAGATGAAGGGATGAATCAGTTTCCTTTTGTGGACAACGACTGTTCCCTACCACAATTACTGAAGAAAGGACAACATTTTAGTGGGCATTACTAGATCACAAAATAAATGCATCTCTTATGCAGGCAAAGGGATAAAATGTGTAATAAATAAAATACCCCTGGCTAGCTGTTACAACAAGAAGGGTGGATGGATGAAGGGAGCAGAACTCTCCTCCTGATTGCATGTTTTCTTGGCTATTTTCTGGCACACTTCAAGCACTTTTCTCCCCTCCCAGCCCTGCTCAGTTACAATTTCCAAGCCAGGCTGGGGGGAAAGTGCAGAATGCAACGGAGCAGGAAGAAATTAAAGCAGGGGAGGGGAGGCTCTTTAGACATGAATGAGGCACATGTGAAGAATAAATCAGGCTGCTCCTGTAATGTCAAGCTGGGCCTTTGGGATGCAATAGCTACGCAATTTCTCCAGTATGTAAATTCCTTTTCTAGAAGTAGATCTGGATTTTCTTTTTGCACCGTGAAGGGCTACCTCTGTGAGAACCAGCCATTGCCTCTGCAGTATGATCAGCCTGACCAGAAGAAAACTCAGCTGGGCTGGAAGTGACACAGCATTGCTGATGGTGGGATGGAGCTATTCAAAGGAGTATGTGAGGCTGGGAAGGAGGTTGATGGAGCTCTGGAAAGAGGTTGCTCTGGCTAGCTTCAGCAAGCCCCCATCACCTGGTCCACATTTACCTGGGGAAGATCAAGTGGCCGAATGGGCTTGAGGACTTTGGAAACAGGATCAGCCTCCCACAGGGATTTGAGGTACAACCATCCACAACAGAACTTGCAGGGTAGAGCAGGGATATGGCTATATTGCAAGCTATGGGTGTATAGCCAAATGTGGCTTAGAAGAGAACAAAATATGGCTCTTTTAAAAAAGAAAATGAAATCTTTGTTAAAGTAGACTAGAGAGATTGGAGGTGGTATGAATGGGCATTTGCTCTGATGCAGAAATAATGCAAGTTTATTGCTTGAATGGGCAAACAAGCAGATCCACCACAGCTGCGCTACAGGAGAAGAAACGGCAAGTTTAAGGTGGTGCATAACCTGGGAAGAGAGCTTCCAACAACCAGTGTTTGGGCTGCAGAAACATTATAGATTATTAGTCAGTATGTCAATTATCAGTAGGATTGCCAGACATCCTATTACGGAGGGAGGCCTCTTGCTGATTGTCTGTGTTGCCTGCTGCTGGCTGTGGTAGGAGAATTTTTTAAAAAAAAAGCGATACAAACCAAAAGTGCCGATGGGTAGCTCTAGGAATCATTGGAAATTCTATAGTTTTACCATTGAATGTTTGGTGATTTCTACAGCCGTTATCATGCCCAAGTTGTATCAAAAAGTGATGTAATGACACTGGTGATGTCACCAGTGTCACACCCACCCCATGCCTCCTCCACCAACCCTTCCATTGGTGGCCAGTCTTGGTTTGATCCATAATGTTTAGTTGTATAATCTCAATTATGCAAACAGTCTTTTTGTTGGCTTTTTCCTCTGAGTTTTAATGGAGTTTGTTGCTGTTATTATAAAAAGTTTCTGACTCCTGTCAGGGGTCATTTCATAGAAAAAGAGGTACAGCAGCTCATTAGTGTAACTCATTAGTATAACTTATTTGCATATGCCACACACCCTGACATCACCGGAAGTGTGTCAGAAGGCAACACCCACCGTTCAGGCACCACTGGACTGTTTTGGATTGCTAGCTATTGGGGGGGGGGGACGTGCAGATCTGTCCTCAGAGAGGAGGGAGAGTTTGTACCTGAATAAAACTTGGTCTTAAAGGTGCCACTGGACTGTTTTTGGGCCGGGGGGCCGGGGGGAGCTTTGCAACTTACCTGGCTGCTTCTTGCTCTGACTGAGGGCTGCTGGGAGCAGGGGGTGGGGGTTGTTGCATGTGCCCGCCCCCTGGGCTCTTTACTGCCGGAGCTCCGCTCCTGTGCGCTCCTGCAGGAAATGACCCCTGCCTGTGGTAGAGAATATCCTCTGATACACCTTCACAGCATTACTCCTTTACAGATAAAGGGCTGGTGATGAGTATGCATCTCTGAAATGGCAGATGGGCAGCCCTTGAGCCCCCTCTTCACCCTCTGAAGCCCCTTAATGGCCTGGGTGCAGAAAAGCATCACATACAATTTCAGAACAAAAGATGTTAGTAGGTGGATGGTTTATTTAGATGTCCAAGCCCTTTGGCATATATACATCTTCTTAGGGACATTCTGACAGAAACAAAATGAAGTGGAAGGCAATAATGTCCAAGGACATCATGGTGGTTTGCAGAAAACTCTCTCCCAAGGGCAATCGGCTTACTGTGAACAATATCAGACAAAGTCTCCATATCCATGGCAAGGCAAAGCTCACTGGATCTGCCAAGAACACAATCTCATCTCTGCTTCTTTCATCAGCCTTTATAGTCACCAGGGAACCTCTTGCCAGGAACAACCTTCAAACTATCTTATAAAAACAGCAGCAGTCATCTGTAATGAAGTAACAGCCTCATCCGCAAACCAGCAAAACCACAGTATTGGGATTTAAGCTACTTGTTACCCCAAGCCCAAACATGTCTAGAAATTAATTCCCATTGGTTTTGAAAGAACTTACTTCCAAATATATGTGATTATGGGCACAGCTTTGGTCCCACTGATTTATTGGCAAAATTCGTCTGTTTAAACCAAGCATTCTGGCCTAATAAATTTAAAAATCGAATATAAATTATCTTTTAAGCCTTTGTCACTTGATTATCATAATATTCATTTTTTCAGAAATGTTAACTAGATTGAAATGAGATCCAAGGAAAGAACAGCATTAATGAACAGAGAAGGGATTCGTGGTCTTTCTTGAAACTAGTGCTTAATTAATGTTATAATAAGTTGCAACCATTTAATTTGGGGGGGGGGGAGGAATGCATTTGGCCGACTGGGGCTGCAGTCCCAAGAACACTTGCTTGGGAGTAAAGCCCCATTGTACAACACAGAACTTACTTAGGATTGCTCCGGTTATTGTTTTCAGTTGGGGAGGGTGTGGGTTGAAGAGATTTTGAAGGATTTCATTTTTTTCACATGGAAGGGATGAATTTGTCACCTCCCAAATGAAGAACTTATAAGCAGCATTTTAATTAACCACACTGAACAGAGGTATGCTAATTTTATGTAATTAGTTGCTCTCCCATAGTGCTATCCAATGGTCCTGCTTGGATTTTGCACTTAGTCTGCTGAAACTGATATGAATGAACTCCACTTTGCATACTCTAAAGTGCATCTGAGGACTTACGAATAGAAATTTAAGTTTGATTTTTCTTTTTTTCTTTTTTAAAGAATCATGTAAATTTTATTAGTTTTTCAAATAATACAATATCTAACAATTATGCAGTTGCTTATGCTCAAAACAAGTATTACAAAAGTTACATTACATTCAAGATATCAGTGCGAGCAAACTAACACAGACAGGTAAGATACTTTACATACATTACACCTAGACATACGTTGTCTTATAAGCTGAAGTATACTGTGGTAGTAAATCATAGGTGTAAATTTACAGTAGCAATTAGTGTATTTACAACTAGACCTGAATTAATCTGTGACTGGCATGTTGTTTGCAGGATACAGATAGAGACATTTAATTTGTGTTAATAGTGAAGTATAGTTAGATACATTGGATTGACAGTCAGTTATAGTTAGATATATTTAGGGTTGCCAAGTGCGTCTTCGCCAGGAGCGGGGAGCTCCCGGCCGGTGTCTCGTGCGTGCATGCATCACCCGGAAGTGACGTGACGATGCCAGGCACGCTGGGGGCGGGGCCACGGCCATACAAGGGAAAACCATAGAGTTTTCCCTTGTATGCCCGTGGCCCCGCCCCCAGCGTGCCCGGCATGCCCATGTCACTTCCTGGTGACGTGCACGCAGGGGTGGGGTTTCCCCCGGGGCCCGATTCTGCGGCGTCAGAAATCGGGCCTCCAAAGCGGGGGTTTACCCGCCACCCGCCCCCACTTAGCAGCCCTAAATATATTGGCAGTCAGTTGTTATAACATGGTCTACTTTGATTTTTCTGATTGCTTCCTGCTTTTCCCACAGTCTTCATTTCTGGGTGGAAGTTGGGCAGCTCAGTCTTACTGAGCTGTGATGGCTGTCATGCCTGCCCTTGACTCAGCCCCAGAGCCAGCTCCTGACAGCCTAAGAGGGGAGGATTCAGTGCCTTTAAGAGCTGAAGAAGCATTAGGATCTGCACCTACTGTAAGTACTGAGGAGGATACACAGCAATCTGAGTCAACTACAGGACGGTTTGCACCTGGGACTGAGCAGGCCATAAGCAGCTCACCACCTGCATCTCCCCCACCTGTAAGTAGGCTTAGGGATCAGAGACGTCAGGAGCTGGCTAGCAGACAAAAAGAAGCACGTTTAAGAGGGCAGAGATCCTTGAGCCCTGAGTTTTAACAGCTGCCAGGACCTCGCACAAAGGTGCTAATGAGTTAATGGGCCAGAGCGCTATTTAGTAGGGCCTCTGGCCATGAGCAATTTGTGCTGGCAACCTCATTCGTAGAACCAGAAGCTCTGCACCTTGATTCCTGTTTGACTCTGTGGCTTTTGGACTCGGCTTGTGTTCGGACTGCTCTGGCTCCTGACTTCCAGCTTTGAACCTGACCACGCCCTCAGCTTTGCTCCCTGTATTCTGACCTCTGGCAATGTTTGACTATGGCTTTGTCTGGTGTTTTGGGACTTGTTTAATGCTCTGCTGACTGCTCTCCTGGCTGACCTTTGGACTTGTATTGTGACTCCCCCTGTCTGCCTGCCTCCCTGGCTCTACTGTGACAATGGCTGCAGAAGCTACAGACTTCTACAGTGGTCCAGGAAGGCCTAGTTGTATCGCTCAGTCACTGTGCCAAATAAACTTGTCATCTTGCTCCGTCCTTTTAGTTGAGGCCACCATAGGATTAGGGTCAGTGGTACTGTGGTAGGTAATATGCTTTGTATTCAGGAGACCCTGGGACCAGCCCCTGACATCTTTAGTTTAAAGTAGTGGTCTTCAGTTTTTCTTGAAACTTTTTGGCTAGTTTGATTCCAGCTTGTGCTGTTGAGGGTGTCTTGCCTGTATGTTGTTGGGGCATGCAAGAGATTTAAAAGGACATGTAATAAGCTGCCAAGCTGATAATAAAGGGAGACAATAATGAGCCTACCGCCATGTGTCAGAATTTTTTAAAAAAACAACACCCTGCAAGTTGTCATGACCAAAGCTGAATTTCAAAGAGTGTGAGGACCAGTGTTCACTCTAAGTTGAGTTAGTGTGAATTAGCTAACAGTTTTTTAGCCTCTGGCTCATATATTTTTGTCTTAGCTCAGGAAGGATGGCTCCAGAGCAAACTGATATATGCAGCAGCCAAAACACTCGCTCACAACTTTAATGCCAGTAGCTCACAAAGTAGAATTTTTGCTCACTCCATAGCTTAGAGGGAGCATTGGTGAGGCCTGGACACTACGGGTTGCTTGGTTCCCTTTCTTTGTCAAGAGGAAATGGCCTCTTTGGGATCCTCTTTCGTATCCTGTAATCATTTGTCCTGTTAGAAATCCTGTGAGCCACTGTCAAGGAAGGATTTTTTGGGGTAAATTTTTGTACAAAGAAAGCAACCGTCCATTCTTTTCATGCAGCTCTTTATGACTTTCTGGCTAACTGTTTACATCCCAGGGTGATTTGTTTTAACAACCTGGCCCATGCTCTCCATGTTCATGTGACTGGTGACAGCACTATCAAACACACATGCAGATATTGTCACAAGCCCATATAATCCTTGCTTGGTACAAAAAAAAAATGCCATCAGTTAATACACACAAGAAAGGAGAAAACGTAAAAGATTCATTCTTGGAAGCTGAACTTCATGATCCAGCGAGATCCAGTGTGGTGTAGCGGTTAAGAGTGTTGGACTAGTGTCTGAGAGACCTGGATTCAAATACCCACTTGTGTCAAGTAAGCTTGCTAGGTGACCTCAGGCCAGTCACATGCTCTCAGGCTAACTTACCTCACAGTGTTGTTGTGAGGATAAAACAGAGGTGAGGAGAATGATGTAAGCCACTTTGGGTTCCCTCTGGAGAGTTGTTGTTGTTGTTCTTTGGGACTTCCAATTACAAACGGATAACCACTGAATGACCACACCAAGGTCCTTTCTAGATTTGCCTGCCATTCCGGATTTTCTCAGTGTTCGAGTCAAGGCAATTTAAGTCCATGGCAAAAGAGCATCCAAATAACCCAGGGCAACAGCAAGCTGAAACTGGGCTGGAGGGAGGTACTGTAATGCAGAATGGGGGGAAAAACCGGAATAAAAAGAAGGCTGAAGTTGATTTTGGTACAGAATGGGGGGGGAAACCTGGATTAAAAAGAAGATTGAATTCGATTTAAGTGCAGAATTGCTTGGAGGACACCGCGGTGGATATGGATTAAAAGGAGAGTGCAGAAAGGGCCCAAGAAAGGCAAGGAGAAGCTTCTAATCAACGTATGCAAGGCAGGCTTATTTAAGGTTGCAGAAACCAAATAAGATTACAAAAAGATTGAAATCAAAACTCACTTTGACAACTGGAAGGAAAGTTATTTTATTTATACTTATTATTTATTTATTTATTAAATTTCTACCCCGCCCTCCTGCCGAAATGGCTCAGGGCGGCTTACAACCAATTTAAAACCAACATTCAGTTAAAACCAACAGTTACAAAATATAAAATACAGTTCCATAAAATCCCAGCTAATACATCCTATGATAAAGTGCCAGTGCGACATCACCGGCGTAATCGGTTCTTATTGGAACTGCTGGAGGTCCCGTAGAGCTCTAATCTCATGAGGGAGCTCATTCCACAGCGTTGACAACAAGCCCCTCCCCCTGCTCCCAGCAGCCCCAGGCCACGAGGAGCATGAGGATCTGTGCGTCCCCCCCCCCATAGCTAGCAATCCAAAACAGTCCAGTGGAGCCTGAGCAGTGGGTGTTGCCTTCTGACACACTTCTGGTGATGTCAGGGGGTGTGGCATATGCAAATAAGTTATGCTAATGAGTTATGCTAATGAGCTCCTGCACGTTGTTTTCTATGAAATGACCCCTGGGAGAGAGCAAAAGAGGCAGAGGACAGCTGGAAAAGGCTTTGCCCTCTACGGCTTGTTTGTTGGCCCTCCAGGACAACTGGTTGACCACTGTGTGAACTAGATGCACCATTGGTCTGATCCATATACTTCCAACTGTGCTGTTCAACAAGAAGAGAGCAATAGAGAAATTAGGTTGCAGCACATGAACCAAGTCTATCTAAGAACATAAGAGACGCCAATGTTGGATCAGGCCAAAGGCCCATCCAGTCCAACACTCTGTATCACACAGTGGCCAGAAATACCAGCGCCATCAGGAGGTCCACCAGTGGGGCCAGGACATTAGAAGCCCTCCCACTGTTGATCCCTCCCCAGCACCAAGAAGACAGAGCATCACTTGCCCCAGAGCCCCTATCTATACCTTGTGGCTAATAGCCACTGATGGACCTCTTAATATAGGGAAAAGTAATTCCTGTCCACCATACCACTCTGATTTGCTCTCCAGTATGATCCAAGGTATTGTATCAATTATGAACTTTGGAGATGTACACAAAGCTGGGTACCCTCAGAGGAGAAAGAGGAGGGCTCTTTGTGGGATATCAGCTCCTTTTTGTTGTTGTTGTTGTTTTGCAAAAGACTGCCTATCAGTGCATCTCAGTGCTTTCTGAACTGTTCCAAATGCCTGCATTATGTTATCATGAGCCAAGTGCCTTATTTTATACCGAAATCTGACTATATCACTTCTGACTTTCTTTTTTTAAAATATGTCTCCCTGCACATTCCGTTCCTAATAAGTGACTAAAAGACAAAGGCCATGTTATAATGGATATCGTTACTGCTGGATCATATTTAAGAGCATCTCAAGAGCATATCAGTGGAATACCTAAAAGGGAATACTTATCTGTCTTGTACAAATGACTGAGGCTAAAGTTACTTTGATAGAAAGGGTCTCTTTGGTTTATTTCTGTAATCAAAAAACTAATTGAAGTCTTAATTTTCCAATATGATATATTTTGAAGTCTGTCTTGTTCTGGCATAATCAAGATTGGACTTACTCATTCCACAGTGTACCCAAGTAAGTATTGATGACATCAATTTGACAGTTTCCCATAATATGGTTAAAGATGCCATGCCATGAAAAGTATCTATGAGAACAAACCGAATCAGGTCTACTCAGAGGTAAATCCCATGTTATTCAAGGGGGATTACTCACAGGAAAGTGCCCTTAGCTTTGCAGACTTATGCCCCGGTCACACGAAAGGTTTTGGGCCGGGAGAGGGATGGATCGGGGGCGCATCAAACGGGTGCGATCCCACCGCAACATGTGGGAAACGTTGCGCACCTGTCCCTGATCCGGCCCTTCCGGCCGAAAACCCGCATCAAAAATACACCACCTCCAGAGGAGGTCTTACCGTAACGGCCGGGGCAAGCTCAGCCATGGGATCGCCGCCGCGTCCTTCTGCCAACGCATCCCCAGCTCCTGGCCGAACTGCGCATGCTCACACATGTGCAGTTCGGCAGCCTCCCGTCGCTTTGTCCCCGGTCTCCCCGGCATCTGATCGTGCCGGGAGCGATTGTGCGGCGGCTC